>NC_060893.1:8349515-8609515 GCF_014805685.1 Silurus meridionalis | reverse complement strand
TTGCTGTTTAACACTGGAGGCCAGGTTTAGAATGAGACCGAGATGATGGCTGCTTTCAGAAGAGCATTCAGGATGTTAAACACATACAGGAGACAGGGGCACAGAATGAATCAAGCAGTCCAAACAGTTCACTAAATAATTCAAGTCAAAATAACACATTCTGATTAATCATGATAAATTGTAGTGACCACCTGTTTTCAAGATCACTTCTGGGGCACCCAGTAGTCGAGCCTTCTTAAATATGAAACATTTCAACCGAATGAAGAAAGCAATAAAATAGCAATGCTTCACACCACCTTAGAAATATAATCCAAACAAATTAGGAAGAACAGCAGTAAGAGAGTTTGTGCGTAACATTTGTTTGGTTCAGCGTGCGACAGCCTTAGTGGAGTGCAAGTGCACTGCAATCGAACATTTCACACACAGCTTTGTTATAATGAATTAAAAAGGATCTGTCAGAAGGAACGTTACCCCAGAGCACTCGTCACAAATTGAGACCGGAAGCGAAAAGAAAAGAAAACTGATTTCCCGATTTTAACAGGTTGAAAGGGGGTCAGATTAATTATGCTCTCAGCTCTTTAGATCCCACTGCAGAAAAGCTGACACAGGAACTTTCATCTTCCTGTTCTGGGCATCTGTGAATGCTACATTTCATTCTGATATTTGCTTAATGTGTTAATTGATGACCTCTCTTTCCCCTCTGCCCATCTCCTCCATATTCAAAATGAGTCCACAGGCGATTTGCACTTTAGAGCCATCTCGAGTAAAAGAGTGTTTCGTCTTAACCGTGGTGTAGCAGTCTCAAGGCGCAGCATATTTCAGAAAACGGCGTGTCAATCATTTAATGCACTTTTATGAAAGTGCTCTCTTTTTCGCCCGTTTAGACTAAGTGGTTTAATCTTCTCCTATTGGCGTGATGCATGGTTGGCTGTGAAACTGCCCTGGCGCTTAATAATGGTAATGACTACATTTCCCTACGTCTCCTTCATTAAATCAGAAGGGCCATAAGATTCCCGGCCTGTTCAGCACATCCATCAATCAGTGTGCTGGACGGCAGCACATTTCATACACACCCACAGTAAAAGTTGGCAACTCGTTGCACATTTCTTGCAAACATTTCGCAAACAATTCCTCTTTCTACTTTTACATGTTCGACTGACATTACCGGATATCAAACACTGCAGCTTGTATTTTCCACAAAATGGATACAGGTAAAGATCTGGTATTTTATACGTAGATAAAGATTTTAGGTAAAGATCTAAAATATTAATACATTTTTCTTGTATAATATTTTTTCAAAAATATATATTATTTCTTAATATTTGAAATAAAGTAGTAGTTTGCAATATTGTAGAATGATGCCATACATGGATTACATTGAGAGATGATTGGATGAAATGAGTACATTACTGCTAAGTCTGGATATGAGTATTGTGTGCATAGTTACAAAAACAATAATGGAAAAAAAAATCTGATTGAGCAATTAAATGTTTTTTATTATTTACTAAAAAAACATTGATGAATGACTATCATAGTTTATTCTGACCCCATTGAAATAAGGCACATTTACTGCATTGTTACATGAATAACACTTAAAGGGACACGTACAAAAATACTTGCTATTTGTTTCTAGATTTGAGATTTAGAGATGCCCAGTTCAGTTACATTTGGCAACGAATTGCAAACTTGAACAGTCTTCAGAAAGTCTTCAGTCTTTTAATAGTTCACAGACCTAAATCCGAAAACCACAGTAAAGCTATTCCAAGTTTTAGGATTAGTCGGCATGAAATGTGTGTGTGTGTGTGTATATATTATATATATATATATATATATATATATATATATATATATATATATATATATATATATATATATATATATATATATATATATAAAATGTATTTATTAAAAAGTAAAGTGCATGCCTAAAACACAGTACTGATCCAGAATGTCTCCTGTATACCTTTGAGGATGCAAAAAAGGTCTAATATATATATATATATATATATATATATATATATATATATATATATATATATATATATAAAATCAAGTCAATCAAATCAAGTAAAGATGGGGGAAAAAAAACAAAACAAAATCTGTACTACCCGAGTAGTATTTGAAATTAGTCATGTCCAAAATCTTACAATTGATTTTAGAAGACTTTCACCTTTTTCCTAATAAGGAAAATGCATAACTTACTGGTAAATACACTTAATGGACAAAAGTGGTGGACAGCTGACCAAAAGATTTGTATGTGCTTTTTAAACATCCTATTAAACATTTAGTCCCATTTTCTGTTATAAAAAACTCCACTCTTCTAAGATGTTCCACTAGATTCTGGAGTGTGCTTGAAGAAATTTGTGCTGTATTAATAGGGTTAAGGTCAGAGCTCTATAGCAGGCCACTCAAGATGGTACATTCCAACCCATGTAACTATATCTTCATGGATATCTTCAGGGATGCCAAGCTGAAATGCTACCACATCCAAAGACATACTATACAGTCGTGTGCCTCCAATTGAGTGTTAACAGTTTGATGAAGAAACACCTATGATTGGAAAAGTCATTTATCCCAATACTTCTGTCCATATAGTGTATGTGGTCACTCGTGCAGTCACACATGAAATCAGCTTCAAGCTTCTGCAAGTGGGGCCTAAGCTGACGAAACATAGAAATGGGATCAGAAAGAGTTAAAGAAATAAACTAGACCATGTTAAACGGAAACTGTAAGGATGATGCCCAACCGTCCCTTTTTTTGATGCTGGTAAAATAAAACATCGCTGGTAAAAGTGCTGGTAAAATAAAACTATGCTGGTAAAAGTGCTGGTAAAATAAAACAGCAGGCTCAATTCAAAAGCTTGTTTTGCGTCTACTTAAAGGCCCCATGACTTTTTTTTTTTTTTTTTTAGCATAAAGCAATGATGTATGAGGACTCTTGCAGAAAAGGATAAAACACTAAACACAAATATTGGCTTTGGGACTTTTAAATGCACAGACGTTGCCAGTATCTCATTATCTTAAGTATTTGGAAATACCGTTATCTCCCTTTATATTACAAAATAATATGTAATAACATTCTAACATCAAGCGAACATTACATACATGAACTGTAACATTCTCTCAACCCCTAGTAGTTTTATTAATGTTGTGTGCCATTGTCATTTCACTGAATTGACGCTTTAGACTGTTTAAAACAAGTTCGGTTCAGCTGTTCGTGTCAGTGGCTCAGGTGAGTGTAGTATCACAAACCTAAGCAAGAACATTAATCCTGGTCAGTTGAATGCAGAGCCAAATGCATAACCTTTAGTAAACTCGTATTTACAGTCAGAGCAGCCAGTGAAGTCCTTAGAGCACGAGATCATCCATCTCTGTGGAAACCCAATGCAAGTTTTTGTCCTTGTTCTCCTCCTCTTCTAAATTAGATTGCATGTTCTCCTCAGTCATCTCAATTATCTGCTCAGGTTCATGGGAGAGATTAATAGAATGGTCATTTGCTCCACTGTCAGTCATTTTGGTTGTAGTTGAGCAACACTGTGTGTGTTCCAGGTCCTTACGAGATCTGCAGGTCAGGTCCTGATGTATAGTGTGACTGCGGCTTAAGTATTTGGCATGGTTCAGTTTGGCCTTGGAGTTTTCAGGCGGATGGATGAAGCCGTCAACAGTTTCTCCACGACGTAGCCGTCTTCTATAACTCCGGTCATCTGAGCCCTGATCCACACATGAAAAAAATCAATAACGTTACAAACAAATATAAAATCAACAGTGAAGCGTGGCTTAGAAAAAAATACATGGTTACCTTATTTGGAGATTCGGTCGAGAGATGGATGGTACTGTCTTGTGATTTATTCATCTGCTGTGTTCTGGCCATAATACATGATGTTATTAATCTTTTAACCCACATTTTAAAAGTCGAAATATTTAGCAATTTATGTAAGGCTTGGTGTAGATGCTTAGGTAGAGAAGAAAAAAAAACTACTTTAAAGTATATAAGGATGAAATATTTAAGACAATACGTCTATAAATAATACAGATTAATCTTTCTCACACCTTTGCATAACAGGACTGTGTTGGACAACAGAGGGCGCTGTGAGGGGAAAATAAAAAAGAGAGAAATGAGATAGAAATGAGAAACTCAATTTTCTTTTTGCATCACAGTTGATTATGTGGTATATATACACCACTTACATTTTCCAAGATGTTTTTGGCCTATACAGAACTGTTTTACTGAATCAGCATCAAGACTGGATACACAGGCTTTCTCTAGAATCCTAAGAATCGAGGTGTTCTGCAAAACAAAAATTTCTTTTACGGTATTTAAAAGATATTCCGATTATATAAATGACCAAATAATTTAAAGTGAGAAATGCTGCTGTAATATTAAACTGTAAACTGAGATACAAGCCAACATAAAAGAGAGAAGGCAGGGTTTTCTATTACTACTCAGCTGTGGAAATATGGAAACGAATGGTTATAAATGTAAGCCTGCATACAGTCTCTTGAGCACAGTCCATTGCAGTGCGCTGTCTCTTGTTCCTGAGGTGTGTAAGAGCCCCAGCTTGTAGCAACAGTTCCACTAGAGTCTGGTGTCCTCCTCTCACTGCCTCATGTAGAGCTGTGTTACCCTGATTATTGGCCAGGTTCAATGAAGCAGCACTCTGCAGGAAGACAAAGCCATTAACTTCTCTTCCATTTTACTCTTCGTCACAAGCTAACCTCATGTGACTTCCTCAAGAATAAATATATAAGTAATACTACAGCATGTTTTGTGAGAGTGAAGTAAAAAGCAGATGAGTACCTCCATTAGCACTGCTACTATCTCCTCATTTCCCTTTAAACAGGCTTGGATCAGGGGAGTGTTCCCAAACTGATCCTTCTTATTTAGCTTGGCATTGCACTCCACCAGAGAGCTCACCACCTACAGAAATACAGAGAGGATGTAGAAGGGCGCTGTAATTCAGTGTTAAATTATAATCTCCCTTTACTAATTCATGAATTAAAAATTCAAGAAAAATAACTGACATTCACTGTACTAGTCTACACGTTTATAAAAGAAAGAGCATTGCTATTCCCTGATAACATTGTACAAAAATCTAAAATAATCTTTGATCATTTCTCAACTGTCAATCAGCCCAATCTGAGAATATCTGATTCACTGAACACAACACAAACTTACCAAAAGATAATATTAGCAGAGTGCATAGACTGTTCAACCCAAGATGAAAGAAACACACTTTACATTAAAAGGAAAATTAATAATAAAATCCACATTAAAAAGTCATTAAAACCCCATATTCTGTAAATGTGCTGTAAAGACTAATATGGGGCTTCTAAGTGGCTCAATAGAAATGCATTCCTTTCTGTGAATTCTCTGTGCTCTTGAATTAGAATCAATGTGAACACTAACTGTTGTGCAAGATGTTCATGGAAGGATCTCTTATCACCCATAGGAACAAATAAAAAGCAGCAAAACACCTACATTTCTGCTGCTGGAAGCAAAGTAACACTTCACTTTGGTTCACATTTGGACCCAATTTTGAGATATTACTGAATGTGTATGCAACAACTTTTGAAGTATGCAGACGGAAAATTTGAAAGAGCAATACAGACGCTCCCCACCTTAAGAACGACCGTTCGTACCATGAATTTGTTACTGTGTTCTTATTAACTATGCATATCTCCTAATGATATAAGAGCTTTAAATACTATCAAATAAACAATAAAATATACCAAAACAAATCAAAATAATAGAAATACTGTATACAATATTTTGTATTAATTTAAAAAAAAAAAAGAATAAAAATTATATAAAAAAAAAAAATTAACTTAAAAAAAAAATACATTCGCCGTATTCCAGTGCGCATCATGTAGACTTGTTACGGTCGACGACTAGCTAGCGGCAGCTCTCCTCCCTTTTGAATTTTTTCGACAAATTCGGCAAATTTCACTTTGACGACTGGTTCGTATCTGCGAAAGGTCGTAAAGTGTGGAGCGTCTGTACTGTGCATGGTTAAGGATTTGGGCTCAGGTGTGGGATTCCCATTTAAAATAAACAAACAAATAAAGAAATAAACATTCTATTTTATAAAAGAGCTTGCTAGAATCAAAGATAGACAATATAAAAAATGATGTTTGACTGAATGTTCAGTGATTATAGATATATAGAGCATAAAAATATTATAGATTATAGATATATAGAGCAGTGTTAATAATGCAGAAGCACCTGTGTGTGGCTGTTCTGGCAGGCCAGATGGAGTGGAGTGGCATTCAGGCTGTTACAGGCGTTGATGTTGGCTCCATGGCGGATGAGCATAGAGACAAGTACTGTGTGTCCGTGCAGTGCTGCCACATGCAGCGGAGTGAAACCATCTGCGTTGCTGCTGTTCACCCCCAACCGGTCCGTCTGCAGAGTGCATAACTTCAAAAGACATACAAAAACCCACGAAACAATAAGAGTGGAAGGCTAATAATTACTGTTTAAAAACTGTATAGGAAAAATAGTTCATTAGTAATAATTATCTTATGTGCTCTGTTGTAAAAACCAGCAGGGTGCATCATGTCTAGCAAAATGTGTAAACCTTTTGTGTAGGTTCACACTTTGGACACTGGCACAGAGGGTGGCACAGTTCTGTTTTTGCAGGCAAATTGTTTTTTTCTTCATCCTCCAGCTCTTCGTCTAGCCACTCCAACAGGTAGCGAACCTGAAACAAAACAAGCATGTGCACACTCACACAATCTGAAAAAAGCTTAAGTACAACAACGAAATGGTGTAGATGCCAATTCATTACTTTTAAAAAAAAATAAATAAAAAATAATAATAATAATGTAAAAACCGCCATTGGTTATTTTTGCAGCAAATTGCTTAGTGTCGTAAAGTGGCAGGAAAACATGGTTTGGTTCCTGGAAGTTCTCTTAATAAGCCCCTTTCAGCACTGCGCTAGCAGAAAAAGAGAAAAATGTGTATTCTGGTATTTGTTAGCGATTGTATTAGTTTACATGCAATAACTGCTCACCATTTCCACATCTCCATCTGCCACTGCTCGCAGTAACTTCTCCACCTGCCATTTGACACCAAGAGAAACAAGGTCTCAGACCAAAGCCAAAACGTTTTTAGCATGGAGGCAAAAAGCCTCTTTGTGATGCAGAAGGCGGCGTCGGTCTCACCTCCTTCATCCGAGTGCTCAGAACTGAACTCAGACCTGGTCTGGTTTCCACAAAGATGAATGATGACGTACTGGACACAGAGTTGCGTCTGCTGCTGCTGTCCTCTGGCTGCGGAGAATGACTGGGATCCTAAAGGAATCGATTAAACCAAACAAGCATTTTCTGTTCATTGTTCCACTATTCCTCTGCACTGAGCTTCTCGCTAACTTCACTAGACATAATATACTGTAATGATCTTTACATAGCAATTTTTAAAAAGCAGTTAAAATGATAAATTATTACATTTCATTCATAGTTTTTTATATAAGCTTTTCTCTCATTTTTATTTATAATTGTTGATTAACAATTTAAGAGAATTTTTATTTAATTTCAATTACGCTTTACTAGTACTATTTACATCTATAACATTTATTGTACGGTTGTTTTATATTTTGCTTATTAACTTTAGAATGTTTTTTACAGTACTGTGGTTACATTTTAATGTATGAGAGATGCTATATGCATGAAGCCTATTATTGTTTTTATTATTCAAAACCATTTACCTTTTTACTGGCACTATCATATGTGCGTTCCAGCAAGGACAGAACCTACAACATGAAGAGAAAACTGTTTAGTAGAAGTGTGTGTGTGATATGTGATTAGAATGAAATTCAAATAATTATTTGTCTACCGGTATTACACAAATGCACACAAATAAATGGATGTGAAATTCAAGGTGTAATAATTTTACATGCTTCATCAACCTTTTCTAATTAGTTAATCAAATAGAAGAGGCACAATGCGTAAAATCCTGCAAGTTCAGGTCAGAGGCTGGCGTTAAAGCGTTAAAATATGTGGGGCTCATAGACTACAAAAGGAGCCCACTTTAGGTAGCGAGCCAAGTCCAAGTTTGTCAAACTGTCCAAATTGGGCAGGTCTCTGCCCACTACAGTCACAGATCCTTGTTCTTGGCTGGGAGGAGATGCTTTTTTGCTAAAAGCTTGTAAAGAGTTGTTATTTAAGTTACTGTAGCCTTCCTGATTACTCAAACCACTACTCCTCCTCTGACTTCCCTCTAATCAATAAGGCTTTTCCTCTTCCAGAGCTACCACTCATTGGATGTTTGTTGTTTTGTTTTTCCTCACCATTCTGCATAAACCTTGAGGCCATTGTTCATGAAATTCTTCGATCGGCAGTTTGAAATACAGAAACCTGACTATCTTGCAGCCACAACCAAGCCACATTCTAATACAATGAGACTGTAGATATGTGTTACTGTATGCATCAGCTGAATAAACATTTAGAAAAATTCACGCAGTGCCTAAAATAAAATAAATAAATAAATAAATAAGAAATCTTGAAGAGGTTGAATGTTGCGTGTAGCGCTCTGACCCTGGAGTTAAGTGCGCAGTGCAGTGGGCTCTGATTGGACTTGTTGTGGAGGAGAGTGGAGGCACCGTTCTCCAGTAGCACCTCCATGATGCCTTCGTAACCCCAGCGAGCCGCAATGTGCAGTGCCGTATCCCCCTTATCATTCTGCACGTTCAGTTGGCATGTGTGCAGGTCGTAGTAAACCAGTGCCTTTACACACTAAGACATGCACAAACACACAAATACAGAAACACACAAATGTCTAGATATAGCTTAGCATGAGGGTCACATGGGGATTGTCTATATAATCTTACTTCATGATAACACAGACTTTACGGATTTACATGAACATCATTATGCAAGTTACTTACATCCTCGTGGCCATACATGCAAGCCAAGTGAAGAGGAGTGTTCCCATTGTTGTCCTGAGCATCTGTGTTTGCTTTATAGTGCAACAGCAGCAGCTACAGGACCAAAAATAAATACAGGTGATAAAGAGAACACAATATCAGAGTCAGAGATTATGCCAATGATCTAATTAAGGAATAGAACACAACAGGGTGTGCTGATTAAGGGAAATAATCAGGAACAGAGTGGTGCAATGCCATTAACAAGTATGTGTTTTATTTGTCAACATCAACAACAAATATAGAATGACACATACAGATCTGTTCATAATTAGATTTTGTCAGGATCTGGGGGTTCCTGCTGGGGTTAAGGCCTTTTTTTTCTCTACTTGTGTCCCTGTGTCCTTAATTAGTTCCTATTGTTTCCACCTGAATCCTGTTAGCCCAGTGTGCATTTAAATTCCCCTTTTTGTCAATCTTTTTGGCTTGATTGTTGAAGTTCTGTGGTTCGTTTGTGTTTCTAAATTTTAATTTTTGCCTTGCTTTTTCTGTGAATTATTTTTTTGCCAGTTCCTTAGACACTCTGTTTAACATGTTTTTCCCCCAGAGTTAACATGGAGGTTTTTTTTTTCCTCTTTTAAATTGTGAACTTTTTTGCTCTGCTATTGTGCTGTATTTTTTTTTTTTTTTTAGAGTTTTAAGAATTATAATTATCTGTTTTCTGTTTTTTAGACACTTAGTAAAGTGGTTTTTTTTTTTTTTTTTAAGGGGTTTTCTAACTAACTTTTTTCTAAGTTTGTGCCTGCGTTTGGGTTCACACACACCTCACTATAGCAGACTGCTAGAGCTCCTGCCTCTCGACTCAAACGCAGTTTAAGCCATGTGTTTATAATTGTTGAACATCCTAAAACAAGTCCTGGCATCACTTACATTACAGCAACTATAAAAATTTATTCATCAGACCCTTTTTTCCCCAAACATGCTAAAGAAAATCACCTTACAAAAAACTTTATAATGAGAAGCCGATTTATTTTTATTTGTTTATGTAAAATACCACGACATCACGCTATAAGCAGGTTTATTAATGCAAAACACTCACCGTGACACTCTGAAAGCCCTTCTGGCAGGAGAGGTGCAGAGCTGTGAGGCCGTGGTAGTCTGTGGCATTCACTGCTGCTCCCTTTGACACCAGCAGGTCAACCAGCAGAGCCTGACCTATTCAGCCAACATATATTCTAC
Organism: Silurus meridionalis; assembly: GCF_014805685.1. NCBI lineage: Eukaryota > Metazoa > Chordata > Actinopteri > Siluriformes > Siluridae > Silurus > Silurus meridionalis. The sequence goes on along the minus strand of NC_060893.1, from coordinate 8,599,416 downwards.
TTGTCAGCTAAAGCTGCAGAAATTTAGTTAAAAAATATAATAGACTAAGAAATGAACTAAACTTTACTTATAAATATTAGCATTAAGAGTCAGATTTGACATTGCAATAAAGTACATAAGAAGACGGCTAACCACATATAGCAGCAACATGAAGTGGAGTGTAGCCTCGGTCATCCCGTGAACATGAAGTTACTACAGATGGGTCGTTTAATCTCCTGGGGATTAAACATAATTTTTTTACAAATCTCTGATAGAAAGCAGATGCAAGAGCCAAGATTAAATTTTTTTAATTGAAGTGCATATACCATAATATACACAGTTGTCATTTTAGGAGAAATTAAAGTCTTCAAATTTAATCCAAACAAGTTTTGTCAAACATAAACCACACAACAAATGCATAAAAAAATGGATATGAACAACTGTTTTTAAGTTTTTAATATCAGAAATATAAATCTCTCCAAACCATTTCCTACTGTTCAGTGCATCTTTTGTCAAAAAAATATATTTTGGTTCTGGTTCTTTTTAGTTTTTTTGGCAGTGGGTAAATACATTTGTGTTTATAGCAATTCATCGCAATCATAATCATTTGTGCACAATGTATATGGTAAAGTACGACCACAGCGCAAGAACGGTCCAAAATAAACAATAATAATTAGACCGTTTAATTGGAGTTTCTTAGTTCTTAGTTGGAGTTTCCAAAACATGCTTATGAGAATGAACACATAATAAAGTACTAAAAAAAGAAAGCTTACTTAAATAAATTTAATTAAATGTGTTTGGATCAGTAGTGATACTTTTTAAATTTTACTCATGTAAATATACAATCGAAAAAAATAGATGTGGCCACATTTGTGCTTGACTTTACTAAATGGATTGCACTGCATGTAATCTAATCATATATACTAGGAAGAGCAAGTAAGATGCAATTAGGACATAATTTAAAAAAATTCAAATTAAATTAAATTTAAATTTAAAAAACAAATAAGCGATTAGGACGTTATTTAAAAAATGTATTAATAAAAGTAAATTTTTTTATTATGTGCCATAAGTCATTTTGACTGCTCTTCATTAAACGTTTTATGATGTGTACTGTGTGTGTGTGTGTGTGTGTGTGTGTAGAATAGAGTTCAGTCTAACCCTGACAAATGCAGGTCACATGCATCACAGGAGCACAGGGGATGACACAACTGTCTCCTGTCTTCCTCAATCTCGCCTTCACTTAGCAGCCGCTGGACTTCTGTCTTGTTCCCATTTGCTATATGCTATAAGACACACATAAAGAACACTAGACACATGCTCAGACTAAAAACATTATTAAATGTATTAATTTCTTTGGTATCTTTTAAAGAGGAAAAAGAATGCATTAGTGTTTCTCACCTCAAACAAACAGTCTATCGGTGTAGAAGACGTTTGAGAAAGAAGATTCATCTTTTGCCTGAAGAACAATTTGTCATGCAGCTCTCCTGAGCCCTGTGCACCAGGGAACAAGTTTAAATTTACATATCAATATTATATATTACAATTATCCCTTTTATCTCTGAGACCATCTATTTTTCTCTCACCTCTGGCATTGTTCCCAACTTCTTTCAAGATTCATTATTAACCAGGTGCTGATCAAAATAACTGATCATTTCAGTCCAATCTCCCATTTTGATACAAAGTTCTAGAAAAGGTAGTTTTAGCTCAGGTGCACAATCACCTATCAGTAAATAACTTGTATGAACAATTCCAATCAGGCTTCTGTCATTAACCATAATACTGAGACTGCCCTTGTCAAAATCTCTGAAGATCTTTTTTTAGCGGCTGACTTCTGTCTATTTTAATTCTTCTCGACTTAACCTCAGCGTCTGACACCATCCCCCATGATATTTTATTAGATGGACTGCATTCTATTAGAATTGTAGATACTTCCTTCTCTTATCCTTCTGGTCAAATTCAATTTGTTCAGTTAGGCCAGTACAAATCTAAATCTTCATGCATCACTGCAGGTGTCCCGCAGGGTTCAGTTCTGGGCCCCTTACTATTTATCATTCATTTATTGCCACTTGGATGTATCTTTTGGAAACATGGTACTCAACTCCATTGCTTTGCTGATAACACCCAGCTCTATCGGCCCTCAAAACCTACTTCTGACCTTCTTTTATCTCTTCTTTTTCTAACTGTTTGTCTGAAGTTAAAGCTTGGTTCTCAAATAATTTTCTTAAACTTAACAGTAGTAAAACTTAATTACTCCTTCGAGGGCACTAAGACATCTAAGACTAGAAGTTTCTGTATGTATATTGACGGTTCCACAATTCTCTTTGACACAGGTTAGGAGCTAGAGTGTTATTGTTGACAACACCCCATCTTTTGAAGCACATATTAATAAGATCTCCCGGACAGCTGTCACATCCATTATATAAATCGCCACTGCCTAGCCCTTTTAATTAGTAGCACTGCTATTATGTTTCAGGGTCTTGTCACCTCCCGCATGGAGTATTGCAATGCTCTTTTTTTTTTTTTGGTCTTTTCTGTAAACTCCTACACAAGTTACAGTTGGTGCAGACATCAGCTGCACTAATACTCACTTGAACTCCTACAATGGACCACATAGCTTCTGTTCTGTTAATAAAAATCCCGCTTTTCCTATATAAGGCTTTACATAACCTGGCTTCTTTATATTTATCTGACCTTCTTCTAACATATTCTCGTTCTCGAACTCTTAGATCAATGTCCTCATCCAACTTAGTTCTTTCTCGTATGCATTTGGCAACTATGGGATCTCAAGCTTTTAGCTACAAACTTCCTCTTGATATCTGCAACAGCAACTCTGTCTCTGTTTTCAAATCTCATTTGAAAACACATTTTTAGACAGGCATATTATTGACATTGTATTCGTGTCTTTTTGGTTGTATAGTGTTTCATTATTTTAAACTGTTGTTAATTGTTTGGTTTTTTTTGTTGTATGTAAGGTGTCTTTGAGTATCATGTAAGGCAAGTATAAACATTTATTATTATTATTATTATTATTATTATTATTGAATGAATGTCAGGACATAAGAGCATGCACTATTCATCCCCCAGCTCTCACCGTCGGCCCTTGATTAAGGTTTCCTTGGCTAATGTACTCCACAGCTGCCTCAAATGATGTCATGCAGTAACTCAGGTCATCCTTGGTGGAGTTGCAGAAATGGAAGTTTTTAACGTAACTGAGATTTGCCATCCTGAAAAAGTGAACAGATTTGTTATCAAAGGAACCAATAAGAAAAAAAAACAGCTGACAAATAAGTAGGCAGCTTTCAATTAAATGTAATTAAAATAACACCTAAACCAATAAACAGACTGGCTTTGGAACAATTCAAATATGATGCTCAATGATCGCTTCCTGCTTTACTTACCAATTAGGAATCTCAGTTTTGACCAGTAGATACAGAATAACTGAAAGAAGATCATCTGCGCATACAGCCTCCAGGTTCACTGGATACACACAAAGAGAAGAAACTCGTCCTTCATAATTTCATATCTTCAGTGTGAGCTTGTGCTCCAGTCTCAACATTTCTACACACTTTTCCAGTGTCTGCTTCACTAATCTAAAATTTGGCTGGCTGGCAAACAGTTGTCAAGACCAGACTGCTCTCCTTTACACAAACAGTGAAGTGTTGTTGCGCTGCCAGCACTGTGTATTTCAATAATAACAGTCTGCGGTGAAACAGAGTTAAGTATTTTGTGTGTGTATGTGTGCATGCCAGCTAATCTGGTTACTATAGTAAAGTTTAGGAGAATGGCTGGACGAAGGGACAAAGGCAGCATTGTTACACAAACGCCAACAACACTGCCCTGTTGAATTGCGTTGTCAAGGAAAACAATAAGGCGGAGTTACCGGATGAAAGGCACTCAGATATCATAAATTGACATGTCACTATTTCCCCTACAATGAACACAACCTTCGGTAATGCTGAGCGAAAACATATTCCAAAAAGAAGTTTACACAAAAAGTAACACACCTTTGCGGCTGGGTGACTGCATGATGGTGAAGACAACCTTCCTGAGGCAGAGCAGCTTCTGCTGAGGAGAGCTGCAGCAATTAAGCTGGCTTAATTCCCTCTTTGCACGAGGAATATTTATACTTAAACAGAGAAGTAGAAAGAGGAAACGTCAGACAGAGAGGGATTTAAATAACAAAGAATCGACTAAGAACTGTACTTCAGGTCACCTGAACTCTGACTTGACTCCAAGATCTTTCTGCTGCAGCTCCTGCAGCCCTCTTGTTGTTTTATTGAATGCAGCATCCTATTAAAATCAAAGATTTGGAAAAAAACACACGATGGAACATGCTGTTATGAGGAAAATCATTAATGATGGCGTGTCCTTTTTTTTTGCCTCAAACTTTATCAACATGAACATTATGATTTATTTAAATAAAATGTCATACTTTTTCTGTTTATCTGAAAAGGTCAGTGAGAAAACCTCATTCATCACTTATAGTAGCTAGAGGTCATGTGCCTTTCTTTTTTTCCTTTTTTGAAATTTTATAATTTAAGATAAAATTGTTATAATTTTTAAATAATTCTTAAATGTAATTCTTAAATTATTATAATTTAAGATAAACAAAAAGGCAGCTTGTCATGTGACCGAAAAACCGTACAGCATACATAAAAACATACTTATGGAGGAAAAATCTGTTAAACTCATTGTTTAATAGCATCATGTTTTTGATCTATGTATTATAATGATGGCATCACAGATCATTTTAGAAAACAAGCATTAATATATATCTGTGATTTGCATTGTAGGTGAAACTACAGTCTTCTTTTATAGAAAACTAAGTGATGTAACATAATAAAATGCAAACATTAAATATAGCAACAACATAATATGCACAGATTTTAAAGGGGGGGGGGGGGGAGCATTAGCATTAAAATAGGCAAATAGACAAAATACTATGTACACACAAACCTGAGTTGCTTCAAGAGTTCCTACATAACTGAAGAGGAGATCATGGATATCATTATGTATGTACATCTGTCAAAAAAAACCAAAAAAAAAACAGCAGCATTAGCAACAGAATAAATTATGTGGTCTATTGAAAAATCCTAAAATGTAAAATATCTGCTCAGTTCTGATTTAGGCTTTATTAACATGAAGTGTGATTACATTCTCAATATTTAGCCTAATGTAAAAAGGAAGAGAATGACATTCCATATTTATTTTAAAGCACTTGCATTCTTCCCTTTAGTTTACTGCAGGAAAAAAAAAAGATGAATGTGACAGCAGCCTTATGTAAACTTACCTCCACTGCTTGTTTGAGAAGGGTCATCTGAAGCTCCTGCCTGGTCAGCACCTTCTAAAATCCACAACACACACTTTATCCACTCACAGCACTAAAAAACAGTACAGGCTACAGCTGGACTCTAGAATACAAGAGACCTCTACGTACCAGACGTGAATCTCTCAGCAAGCATTGAAGACATTTTGTATACAGAGCATGCACAGCATCCTGGGGTGAAAAAGAACATGTAGTTATTCTTCCTTTGACTACACAACACCTGCGCTAAGGAGTAAGAAGGGAAATTATGCTCTCTCTCTCTTTCTCACTATGTGATGGCGCAGACCCTTCCGTTCCTGCTCTTTGAAGGACTGGCAGAAGGAAGCAATGAATTTATTCAGTTTCTCTGCATGGCGACCCAGGAAGTCCTTTGCCTCCTCCACATTCTTCAGGCAGTAGTGTGAAGGGGCAGGACTCAGCTTAACTGACAAAAAGAGTTTCACAAAGATCATGCTTGTAGAGATCTTTCAGTCACTGACACAACTTGCACTTCTTTAACAAAATGGTTTTTTCTTACAACTAACAACGTGTACAAAATGTATTGAATAATTCTAATGAATATGATTACAATGATCAAGGTGCCAGTGGCCGCACTTAATCTAGGTTAAAACATTTATGCACTGGAACCACTTAAATAAGCACAGTACCAATGTATTTACACAAATTGTTATTAATAAAATTTACATTACACACATTTACACCATATGGACCAAAGTTTGAGGAAACACGCCCATAAGATTAATGTGTTTTGAACATCCCATTCCACATTTATTCCATTTCTGTTGTTATAATTAACCTTCACTCTCCTGGGAAGATTTTGGAGTGTGTTTGTGGAGATGTGTGCTCATTCAGCTCTAACAAGGGTGTTAGTAAAGTCAGGTACTGATGTGGGGTGAGAAGATTTAGGGTGCAGTCAGCATTCCTATCCATCCCAAATGTGTTCAATAGGTTTGAGGTCAGATCTCTACAGCAGGCCACCTCAAGATCTTCCACTCCAGCCCATGTAAACTATATATTCATGGAGCTGGCTTTGGGCACAGGGGCATGGTCATGCAAGAACAGGTTTGGGAAATGTAGTGAAAATGTGATTCTACACATCCAAACACATCCGACACAATTGTAGGCCTCCAACTTTGTGGTAACAGATTATGTGGAATATGTGGAACCACATATGGCTGGAAAAGTCAAAATACTTTTGTCCATATTGTGTATATCATTACATGGGTTTACATGTCATTAAAATAAGACGAAAACATGAAAATTATTGCTAAAGAAGTCACCGGATTTTGCATTATTATTAATATCTGCAATATCAGTAGTATAATAAAGGAGCATAATTTATATGAATCTATAAACTAAACTAATACCAGGTTTAAAGATATGCTTTAGCAGCTATGTTTACCTATTAACACTAGGTATATATGCACTAAACAGAGACATGAGTCATTATTTTGTTTAAGAACTATTTGTGGGATTTTTTCGAAATGTAAAATTTATTACAAAATATTGTCAATCAAAAGCAAACATGCAAAACACAATGGATTATATAACCTCCACCAGTTCCCTGGACTGCACCGACACCTCAGGAGCCCAGTGTATAAACATGGAGAGCTGTACCTGCGCTCGGATCAGAGTCGATCGGTCGAGTGATACACAGGATACTGTAAGCCTGCTCCTTTTCATTGTAGAATGTCTCCTCAAACAAAATAGGGACTGAAGCAGGACTCACAAACCCAGTCAGCAAATGTACCTGGTTGTTTTCTATCGACACCTCCTGAAAGATACGACAGAGAACAGAGCTTACAATCATATACTGCAAAACTCCACCTGGTATTAGAGTAATAGATAATGGTCATAGATTAGTTGGGTGTGTCTTTGTGTACCTTCCCATCAACTGTCTGGAAGCCTAGTTCTGCAGGCAGAAGGACATAGCTCTCAAACTGTTCTGCTGTGTACGAACTAGCTGTTAAACTTTCACTACATGGAACCAAGACCTACAGACACAAACAAAAAACGGTCGTTGAAATCCAGTGCATGCAGGAAATATCTGATCCCCATATATTTTCCCCTAATTTAAAGTTCTTTGTCTTTTCATCAAGCTTTCATTTCTACCACAGTGAAATTAACTATAGCATTTACATTCATTAATTTCTCTCTTAATGCAATTCGATTGAAGAACAGTCACAATTACACATCATTTGCACTTGATGGGCAACCATATTTACTGAGACCAACCAACAGCTATAGACACCAATATGTGACCTTATGTATGCTCTATGAGACTACAAAAGGCAAGTGAAAGGAACCGAAAACTAGGTGCGAGTGAGGTCACATGGTATGCCAGTGGTCATTGATCCCAATGGGGAGGGTTGCATTAGGAAGGGCATCCAGCGTAAAAACGTGCCAAATCGAACATGCAGATCATGAATACGGATAATCCGCTGTGGCGACCCCTAATGGGAGAAGCCGAAAGAAAGAAACAAAACCCACCCTAAATGTGTATGTGAACGGCACAGAGCATTTTACCAAGAGAAATTTTCTTGAGTGGTTTAGCAGAATATGATGAGTTTTATACTAGTAAGTGTTTCTTTTGTACATATCTATTGAATATTTACTGACTTGTGCTGTTAATCATTAACAAAATAATGTAAGAGCTATGCAAAAAATGCATCAAGAGGGTGAGAACTGTGATCTCAACTCTCACTCCAAAAATAAAAAAGACTGTGTCGTCAAACATTAAACATTAAAGAGATTTTAATCTTGTGCAGTGTGAAAGAAGGCTTATGCCACAGGTCCAAACACAATCTACAATTGATTCTGAATGGCATGGTAACAGTCACATGGTGAAGACTGAATAAGTAATGATTGTCTCTCTGTGTATTTGCTGTGAGGCTCAAAAATACACACTGCACACTGGAGACAGAACAAATTCACTGTTGAGTTTCATGTTCTGCAGCACAAAAGCAACACAATTAACTGAAATACACTATATGGCCAAACGTTGTTAGTCAAACCTCCCATTTCAAATGTATTCTCCAGCTTTGCTGTGAGAAAAGCCCTCACTTTTCTGGGAAGACCCTCCACTAGATTTTGGAAGATTTTGGCTCTAGAGATGTGTGCTCATTCAGTCACAAGGGCATTACAGGGCCTTATTCAAGGGCCTAGTAGCGGCAGCTTGGTGATTTGAACTCACAACCTTCCAATCAAAAGTCCAACGTCCTACCCACTAAGCTACCACTTACACTGATCTCACTAATGCACATAGTTTGCTTCCCAGTTTAGCCCAAAAGTGTTCAGTAGGGTTGAGGTCAAGGTCTGTACAGGACTTCCCTCTGCGACGAATCAGAGTTCTGGCTGTGTTTCCCTCCGGGATGAATAAAGAGATCTATGTAGCAATTTCAGTTCCAACACTGACAAACTATGTCCTCATGAAGCTCGCTTTATGCATTGGGGCTTTGTCTTGCTGGAACAGGTGGGTCATCAGTTCCAGTGAAGGACCACAGCAAATACATCTTACACAAATGTGCGCTTCCAAATTCATGGTTTTGGAAGTGTTGGTTAGGTGTTCACAAACATTTGGTCATATGGTGCATATGATAAAGACAGTGAGCAAAATCGGCACATTCATTACAGGTTGGACACATTTTATCTGCAGTATATTTCTATGCACTGCACAGACAAAGACTAAAAAAACCTGAAGATTGCTTACAACGCCATGAACTTCTGCCACTCGTGTACACAGGTCTGGTCTTTGCTTCTCCAGTGCCAGGTAAAATGGGTTCTTCAGAATATTTTCATCATACACAGCCATAGGGACCCAGCACTCTGACTCCTAAATTGGACAGGGAGGATAGTGAGAAGGAGAGAGAGGACAGAAGAATGACAAGGTGAAAAGACAATGTAGGTAGAATGAAAAGCTGAAAGAGGAGGACGCAAGGTTAAATGGAGAAAGAGAAATAGAGCGGAGAGGGCATTGCACATCACATTAATCCTATTAGCTCAGATTAATAGAGTCTGGTTTGCTGATTAGGGTCATGGCTGTGGCGTTCGAAAGGTGGCACAAAGGCAGATTCATACCACAAAGCCCAAATTAAACGCCTGAATACAGTACACACAGTCATGAAACAGTCAGGAATGTTCTCATCTTAGGTGCTACCTTGATGTATTTGGTGTACTCACCCCAAATAGGATTTAGTTTGAGATATTTGTGGTCCCTAGCAAGAGAATGTTTTGATAAATATGTGAAGTGAAACACATCGAAAATGCTTTCTGTTTCTGCATGTCTAGAAATGACCTCGCAAAAGGACCGTTCCTCATTTGCAAGTATTTCTGCACAACGGCATGCCAGGCTTCCAAATAACATGCTTCTTTACCACTTGAGCCTTAGTACCACAAGAAAATGATTATATTCACATCAAATGCATGACCCAAGGACACGGCATTTCATAAACCAGGTGATGGATGGAATTACATTCTGTACAATCGATTCAGAGCTCAGAAGGATTTTTCGATACGAAAGCAAAGCTGTAACGATGAGCGCTGCCGACAAACAAGTCAAAACCTCCCTGACTTTAAACAGTCAAAGAAAGTGTGAAGTTTTTTAGAATGCTTCCTGTACATGTATTACATGTGATATATGTTATATGTGATAAATGAATAGGTTCCAGCGTTCCCACTATAAGCCACGTAAAATTCCTTTCACTGACAAAAAAACTGAATATTCATGACCTATAATAAACAGAAAAAACAATTCAATTCAATTCATTTTTATTTGTATAGCGCTTTTAACAATGAACATTGTCTCAAAGCAGCTTTACACAGATAATGTGGCGATTAAAAGTAAATATGTTCTTTGTAAGTTCGTTTGTCCCTGATGAGCAACTGTGGCAAGGAAAAACTCCCCAAGATGGCATAAGGAAGAAACCTTGAGAGGAACCAGACTCAAGAGGGAACCCATCCTCATCTGGGTTGCACCAAATGTCCACTGTTCTTCTAAGACAAAAACCAACCACAGAGTGTTTTTTTAAAGCCATTCATTTGCAAGGGCCTTATCAATCTTTACAATTAGCCTAAACATTAATACAACATTGATGAAGATTGAGTTTAAATACCTGACTAAACCCCTGGTGCGGAGGCTAAGAATTAGTGAAGACTTAACAGTAATTAGCTCGCAACCTAATTAGCTACATTTTCAATTCTGTCAGCGACCACTTATGCTACTTAGAAGTAATTTTTAATTATAGCTAGCTATCTTAAGTTATATCTACATACCAATTTGTTCTGAGGACCTGTATGACCCAGTGGGACTCAGTAAGCTTCAGGCACCATAAGATTTCAGCCTCCAGGGTCTTTGCTGGTGTTAAGCCGCGACATGCTTCACTGTGTCTCACACTACTGTCACTGCTGGAGGTGAAGGATTCATTAGCTGACTGCTTTTTTTTTTTTGAAGCTATATGTGGAGGCTGCAGTGGAGTAGTGATGGGAACTTGGGCTGAAGATGATGCTCCTTACTGTTTGCGTGGCAGCGAAGTGCTCCTTCTCCCATATTTGATAGCTTGATAGTAGTTTTACTAACTTTACATTTTGCTTTTCTGTCGTCTATTTTTAACACCCAGTCTTTGAAGAGGTACATTTTCCTGGCATTTATGGCTTAGTTAACAGGTACAGGTCGGATAAATAAGCCCACCCAGTGGAATAGGCAAAACTCATGAAACAACGTGATAAAGAATGACATTTTGATAAATGGAAACTAAAATTTAAAGCGACAAAGAAAAATCCCTGATGACATGGAATGATACAATTCCCTGACTTTCAATGTCTGGAATAGACCTTTTAAAATTTCATAATATTCCAGAAATTCCATGACCCGTAGAAACCCTGAAGTTCACGTTAAGCCAAGGTCAGGACTGAACCGGTGACCCTGGAGCTGTAAAGTGGCAATGCTATGCGACAGTAAAAATCCATCATCACATGTACAGTTAATTGTTAAGACAGAGCAGAGGTAGACCAAGTAATGACATGGGTAGTGTCAGTGCTTGATTTGTAAAACATGAGGTACCTGTACAGCTTTGCGATACAAGTTCACAACAAACGTTTGCTCAGGACACTGGATTTATATTGGGCCAATTTAACAACATATAATATTAACAACATGAAAACATAATTACCAATATAAATCACAAAAACTTTTTTAGCTTGTCTAATTACACAGATTACTCCGTAACGCGGTCATGTCTCCTCCTGAGGTCGCAATTAACAAATTACATTCCTTTAAGAAAATAAATATACAACAAAAATAAAAACTTTTACACAGTACACAATATATTTTAGGGCCAAACAGAAGCCTGGTTTCTGACATCATCTTGTTTCCCAATCACATTTGCTTCAACTTTCCAAAACTGAAAAAAATCAACAGCTGTTTTAAACAAGTACATGCAATATACACTAAAGCTTAGTTGTTGTTTTTTTAAGGGAAGTAAGACACGTTCTTACTGACACGTTCTTACTTTTTTAAAGGGAAAGCGAGACACGTTTTTACTTTTTTAAAGGGAAAGCAAGACACGTTCTTACTTTTTTTTTAAATGAATTAAGACACAATTGAATTTTTTACTAAAAGAAATGCTGTAAAGGTGCCTGATCTTTTCCCCCAATGCTCAGACATGTATTAAATCTTAACTAGTTCACATTTCTTAGACCACCTAGAAGATTCGCATTGGTTCTTAGGCTAGAAAGCATTATCAAGTCTATAATAACTGTTTGGATCCGGTACAAAATCTGATCAGCAGTGAAATGATTTTTAAAAGAAACAAAATCTGTTGTATACTCGCTTAAAAGTATTTCAAGTGTTGAACTCGAGCTACAAATCCCGTCACTATACTCCAGCTAAAGTGTACTCACTTGTTTATGCCGATTAAGAAGTGTGTGTGACAGCGAGAATAATCGCATCTTCAGACTCTTAATATGACAAATCAGGAAAGACAGAGCCATCAGTGAGCTTTTCAGAGTCCAAGAATATAAACTAGCGCACTACATAGTCCAACACGAACCACACGATCCCTGAGGGCAGGTTATGACCCAAGCCTTAGTGTAAAACAGGGGCCTCCACTCCACCACACCACACCCCACCCCCTTCATCACCACAGTGCTGCAAACAGAGGCTGAGAAGCAGAAGAATTCTAACCACACCATGTGATCTGGTATTTTTGGGCCAGAACTGCCTGGCAGGGGGAACCACGTACTCGTGATGGTGAAGGAAACATTCTGCTGTAGTGATAATCCTTACAGATTACTTCTTTTGAAAACCATTTCCAAACAAAATCAAGACATTTCTTTGTATGCAAGTAGACACAATGTTAATGTTGAAATATTGAGACCAATCCCAGGGCTTTTTTGTTGTTGGCTTTTTTTTATATATGTTGACACATATATAATGACATGCCCACAGTGACCACTGAAACTCCATTATCCACTAGAGGTATGACACCAGCCTTCTTTTAGACAAGATATGTGTTGTGTCTAACAAAAGATATATATAACAGAAGAAATGTCTGTTTAAATCCAAACTAACATAAACCACGTACATTTTACACCAGTACTAGTCGTGTCACTCAGTACTGGTCTAGTTCATCTCTAGTGTACAGCTAAATAGTTGTTAGATGTTCAGTATTTTACAGAACCCAGAAGTCAATATGTTAAATCTTTGGTACTGTATAATCATCAAATCTTCTTTCAAAAAGAGAAATGTTTAATTTAAAAATTAAACACATTACTGTACATTACTGTAATGTCTTGTATATAAATGTTCATAAGCCATCTTTAGTGTTGATCCAGTTAGTACAGACAAACAGAGAGGAAAAAAAACAAAAAAAACACAACCCTATACTAATACTGGGTATGGCCTCACATTGCTCTCCACACCACAAGCCATCAATTCTTCACTGTATGGATTCCAAACTATATAAGAAACAACAATAAATCCTGTTACATGTTGTGATTGTATCGTGCAAATCGTGCAGTTTCAGTTCCCAAATATGTTCTATTAGATTCAGGTTCAGGACTCGGTTGACTAGGAAGGCCAGTGACAAACAATATTGTTATCATGTTCTATGTGCTTTGTGATATGGTGCATTATCATGCTGGAAGTAGGCATTAAAAAAATAGATCAATCTTGCTCATGAAGGGCTGCAATTTGTCAGTAACAATGCTCATATAGTCAAAGATGATTGATTGGTTTTACCAATCCCAGTGTGTGCCAAGAAAACATTTGCCACACCATTACACCACTTCTACCAGCCCAGACTGTTGACACAAGGATTTTGGAGCCACGTTCTAACATTTTACATCCATGTATCTTTTAGACCAAGATAAGTATTTCCAGTCTTCACGGTGTAGTTTTGGTGAGCCTTTTCCCCCGTTGCCTGAGCTTTCTGTTCTTAGCTGACAGCAGTGGAACCTGATATGGACTTTTACTGTTGAAGGCAATTCACCTAAAGGTTTAATGTGATTCTGAGATGCTTTTCTGTTCACCACAGCAGTACAGAGTGGTTATCCGAGTCTGGTCATTCGAGTCTGTTGACAAGGCCTTCCAGTCTACTTCCAGTCACTGGTTTCTCTCATTATTACACTATTTTAATTAAACTCTAGACACTCATGTGCTAAAAAAAACAGCAGTTATATTGATATATCAACCAGACTGTCAAACCACAACAATCATGACACAGTCAAAATCACTAAGGTCACATTTATTCCACATACTCAGGACTAAATATCATGAACATTAACCAAAGTTGCTGGAATGTATATCCATAATTGTATGAAGTGCACTGCTGCCACATGACTGCCTGATATGAGAACACAAATACATGTTAATAAAAGTGCTCCTAATAAAGTGCTGAGTCAATGTGCAGCTTCATTACCTCAATCTCATCCTGAAGCATGGTTCTGTTTATGTGACTTCATTTTTGCATGAGATTTTATTTTGCTAGCTGATGATATAACCAGAATTAAGTAACTTTCTAAGAATGATGTTTCAGGAACTCATCCAGTCCTGGTGATGAGACAGCATGTGAAATGAAATTCATGAAAATCCAAATATAATAAGTCTACTACAATGGCGTAAGACTGCAAATTACATTAGCTCTGCGTTTAAGTGCCTATTAGTGAACAGTTTACTGAACGGTACACATCAATAATGGACATGGACGTAAACAGATATTCTGTGATGAGAATGAGGATGGGTTCCCTTTTGAGTTTCAAGGGTTCTTCCTTATACCATCTCAGGGAGTTTTTCCTCTTCCTCTTTTCAATGTCACCACTGGCTCGCTAATGTATAAAAAATTTCATACCATCTTCATTTCTGTAAAGGGGTAAAAGTTTATAGATTACAGCTGGAATCTATACAGCTGTACAGCTGGGGTGGGAGGGCTACCAGGAAGTCTTAAGGTATTGGACTCTGGATCGAAAGGTCACAAGTTCAAATCCCAGCACCACCAAGCTGCTGGGTTCTTCAGCAATGGTCCTTATCCCTCAACTGCTCAGCTATAAGTCACTCTGCCAAATGCCGTAAATGTAAATATAAAAGCCACATGACAGTTTATGGCAGTGCTGCTCGTTTAGCCAAACATATGGTCTTAGCTGCATAAGGAAGGAAATACAGGTCTTGCTAAAAAGCTCACTTAGCTTGTGACATTTCCTCATGGTATGCATTCTGTCGAAATCTTACACTTTACAGCCCTGCTGATTTACCCAGACAGACAGACTGCAGTAGTCTGATTCTTCTAACCAGTTGTTATTAACACGAAAACCCCACACATGGGTAAAAGCATGGATGGAAATGACAGGAGAGTAAACAAACACAGAGCAAGCTAGCTACCACTCTAACATGGCTAGCAAAGGTGCCGACTTAGAAAACGGCATTTAAACCTTAACAAACACGCCCGAAAAGGTTACCTGGTTTATGTCAGTCTCGTCTGCATGATAGATTCAGAATTTATTCCATCAGATAGAGTGTAACCCAATCTGCCTGACTCGACATGACACTGTTAGCCAGAAGCTCCAAACCAATGCACTTCCTCAGCATTACCCCTTTAGAGTGACAGGTTCCACAACCAATCAGAATGGACATACTCTCACCAGCCCCGCCCACTACATGCAGGCACACGCAGTGTGTTTGTTCAAAAAGCACAGATTCCGATCAATTAGAAATGTGAATTTCAATGCAAAAAATGAATGAAAAATTAAAGTATGAACGTTTCAAACTGTATAATCAATATGTAAAATCATAAATAAATGACTATAATAATAACCCCTTTAGCACAGATATAATTTATAAATACAATCTGATTAAATATTGGACTTTTTATTAAATTGGGTATAATAATAAACAAGCAAGTACATTAATTAATAATAATAATAATAATAATAATAACAATTTTGTGGATTCCTTTCAGCACAGATATTTAATAAATACAATCTATCTGATTCAATTTTAGACTTATTTTTAAATTGGTTATAATAATCAATAAGCAAGTACAGGAGGAAGGTGCACACAGGTGAACTATGTTCTATGTAGGAGATGCAACCTGAAGGAGATTGGAGACTGTAGGGTGTTGGTAGGGGACAGTGTAGCTAGACAGCATCGGATGGTGGTCTGTAGGATGGTTTTGGAGGTGAAGAAGAAGAGAAGGAGAGTGAGGACTGAAAGAAGAATAAGATGGGTTAAACTGAAGGAGGAAGACTGTAGTGTGAGATTCAGGAAAGAGGTCAGACAGAGGCTCAGTGGTGGTGAAGAGGTGCTGGATGATTGGAAACTACTGCAGAAGTGATAAGCGATACAGCTAAAAAGGTACTTGGTGTGACATCTGGAAATAGAAAGGAAGACAAAGAGACGTGGTGGTGGAATGAAGAAGTACAGGAAAGCATAAAGGGAAAGTGGTTGATGAAACAGAATTGGGATCGACAGAGGGATGAGAATAGTAGGCAGGAGTACAAGGAGATGCGGCAGCAGGTGAAGAGGTATGTGGGGAAAGCCAAGGAAAAGGCATATGAGAACCTGTATGAGACGTTGGACACTAAGGAAGGAGAAAAGGATTTATACCGATTGGCCAGGCAAAGGGACCGAGCTGGGAAGGATGTGCTGCAAGTTAGAGCAGTAAAGGATGGAGATGGAAACGTGTTGACTAGTGAGGAGAGTGTGTTGAGAAGATGGAGGGAGTATTTTAAACAGCAGATGAATGTAGAAAACGAGAGAGAGAAGGTTGGATGATGTGGAGATGGTGAAGAAGGAAGTGGATAGGATTAGTAGGGAGGTAGTGAGAGCAGCGATTAAGAGGATGAAGAGTGGAAGTCGGTTGGACCAGATGACATACCGGTAGAAGCATGGAGATGTTTATAAAAGATGGCAGTGGAGTTTTTAACAAGATTGTTTAACAAGATTCTGGAAGGTGAGAAGATGCCTGAGGAATGGAGAAGGAGTGTGCTGGTACCGATCTTTAAGAATAAGGGAGATGTGCAGACCTGCAGTAACTACAGGGGAATTAAGTTGATCAGTCACACCATGAAGTTATGGGAAAGAGTAGTGGAAGCCAAGCTGAGAGAAGAGGTGACCATCTGTGAGCAACAGTATGGTTTCATGCGAAGGAAGATCATTTTGTGTGTTTGTGGATTTCAAGAAAGCGTACAACAGGGTGCCGAGAGAGGAGTTGTGGTATTGTATGAAGAAGTCTGGTGTTTTAGAGAAGTATGTGAGGGTGGTGCAGGACATGTATGAGGACAGTGGCCAATATCAAACCTTCCCTTTACTTCCAATATTTTAGAAAAGGTTGTAGCACAGCACTTATGTTCACATTTACTTAGGAATAACATTTTTTGAATATGTCAGGATTTAGGCCTCATCATAGCACAGACACGGCGCTAGTTAAGGTGGTAAATTACCTGTTAATGGCCTCTGATCAGGGTTTTGACTCTTTACTTGTTTTGCTTGACCTTAGTGCAGCTTTCAACACCATCGATCATATTATCCTGGTTGCTAGACTTTGTTTGACTTTGAGAACATTGTTGGAACAAAGGGAACAGTTCTCTCCTGGCTTAGGTCTTATTTGACTGATCGCTATCAGTGTGTTGATGTAAATGGTAAGTTCTCCACACTCTCTGAGGTAAATTTTGGTGTTCCACAGGGATCTGTCTTAGGCCCACTGTTTTTCTTATTATATATGCTGCCTCTGGGTGAAATTATACATAAACATGTTATTTGCTTCCATTGCTATGCTGATGATACACAGCTGTTTATTTCAGCAAAGCCAGATGATAGAGATCAAAGACCTTGGCGTGATTATTGACCCTAGTCTTTCATTTAAGGCTCACGTGAATAACTATAATTACCAGGATCACATTCTTTCATCTTAGAAATATTGCTTAAATATAAAAAATGATGTCGTTACAGGATGCAGAAAAACTAGTTCATACTTTTGTTACATTTAGATTAGACTACTGTTATGCTTTACTGTCTGGGTGTTCGAGTAAATGCATAAATAAGCTTTAGTTAGTTCAGAATGCAGCAGCAAGGGTCCTTACTAGATCTAGAAAATATGACCACATTACCACATCTGTTTTAATCAGGCTACACTGGCTCCCAATTAAATTTTGCATTGATTATAAAATACTACTACTGGCGTATAAAGCACTTAACGGTCTCATGCCTCAGTATCTGAGTGAACTTCTGTACCAATATGATCCTCTACGCCTACTTAGATCAAAAGGTGCAGGCTATTTGTTGGTACCTCAAATAATGAAGACTACAGCAGGGAGCAGTGTTCGGGACTAGGTAAAGGAGCAGATCATGGAGGGATGATTGATCTAGAGTGTTTAGTGAACTGGAATTTTTGTATGCTGTCGCCCCCTCACTCTCACACGTTCAATCAGGTTTTTTGCTGGTGGTGTGGTGGGTCTCTCTTATCCCAGAGATCCCTCATGTCTGTGTTACCTTCTGGTTCTCCCTTTTAGTTATGCTGCATATCGAGTCTTGCTGGAGTCCCCAGCTGCACAGTGTCCTTAACTTTTATACAACAATAAGGACACATAATAATCCATACCCTTCTCTTCCTGTCACCCCTCTTTTTACTTCTTACATTTTCAAAACAGGCTCGTTACTTTAGTTTTAATCCATTGATTTGGTGAAATATAAAATTTTTCTCTTCACTGTGCGCCGATTTCCTGTTACTGCGCGTCTTTTTCAATCCACTGGTGTATAAAGTCCTGACTCTCACTCTTTACGAAGATAACAATCAGCAGGCAGAAGGCAGTAAGAAGTTTGGGGTTAACGTGGATGAGACAGAGGGAGTCAGTGATGAGAACATGACTGAGATCAGACACATTCATGATCATCATCATCTTTTCTCTGCTTGTGTTCTTTATGTGGATCTTCAGCCTGGATACATTCATTAGGTAACAACATTTTTATTAGTTTTGTATTAATATATATATATATATATATATATATATATATATATATATATATATATATATATATATATATATTTGGCTGTCAAAATTAAAATTATTTTAAACGGCACTAAATGTTATTAACGCTATCAATTCAGCTCGCATTTCTGTTTTACAATTTTTATTTAAAAAAAATGTAAATACATAAATAAATAACTAAATATAAAATAGGCGAAATTAAAACCTCCAGCAAAACACACTTATTCACGACTTCCCTTCTTTACTTAGATATAAAATAAATAAATAAACTCCAGATAAAATATTTTTAATCAGTAAACTTTTATTTATGCGCCAAGTCTCAAATCAAACTCCAAATCCGCCATGTTTTACACAATTAATCCTCTAGGTGGCGTTTTGTGGGTCTTTCCCTCATAATGACGACACGAACTTAAATTACTGTCTTTATTGATCGTACAGATAAGAACAATACATCATTTAAATCTGTAAAATGTCTATGATTATATATAAAAGCTTCTTGACTTGAAGAGGTGCACTTTCTCCGGTATCACCTCATTAACTCTCCGTGTGGAAACATAGCAAAGGCTCTTAATGATGTCCACACTTCTCTGCACTGTTATTGCCTTTATATTTAATCACTGTACATATGCTTACATATATAAATATCACATGCAGTAAATATGATACATATTTATCTGCACTATTTGCACAATTGCTACTTTTTGCACTTCTGGTAGATGCCAAACTGCATTTTGTTGCTGTGTACCTGTACTATGCAATGACAATAAAGTTCTATCTATCTATCTATCTATCTATCTATCTATCTATCTATCTATCTATCTATCTATCTATCTATCTATCTATCTATCTATCTATCTATCTATCTATCTATCTATCAAATCAAATGAAATATTAATATGATGTGAGGTCCAGTTAACAGCTAAAACAGGTAGAAGTAATGATTACTTTTTACTTAAGTACATGTCAGAGCCAAAACTTCTTTACTTTCACTTAAGTAAAAAGGTATAATCAGTACTTCAACTTTTACCCGAGTATTTTAAAACATGTGTATCTGTACTTCTACTTAAGTAATGGATGTGTGTACTTTTGCCACCTCTGCAGCTCAGTGATGGTGATATAAACCTCTGCCAGGGAGAGTTTGTTACTTGATAACAGGTAAGTAAGGTACAAGTCTTCCAGCTTCTCTCCACGCTGCACCTTCTGGTCCATCTGCTTTGCTGTGATTATTTGGATTTATCGTGAGCTATATGAGAATGTCATGGTATGTTCTCAAATGCAGATCAAATTGTATGCATTGTACAAAAACTCCTGGAGATGGCATCCCATCCTCACCCATCTCAAGGACCCATCCTCAAGATGGGTCCACATTCGCCGCCGTCTTGCTCATCAGGGACAAACTTATACTCATAAAGAATTTATTGCGACCCCTAATGGGAGAAGCTGAAACACTGCTGAAACACTGGAACTCAAAGGCCCACAACACAAGTGACTGTGACCCTATGCACACAGTATGGTCCATGAAGGGATAGTTTGCCAAGGTTAATGCAGAAGAACTGCAGCCCCTTAAATCTTCTTCTTCTTCTTTCGGCTGCTCCCATTAGGGGTCGCCACAGCGGATCATCCGTCTCCATACCACCCTGTCCTCTACATCTGCCTCTTTCACACCAACTACCTGCATGTCTTCCCTCACCACATCCATGAACCTCCTCCTTGGCCTTCCACTTTTCCTCCTTCCTGGTGGCTCCATCCTCAGCGTTCTTCTACCAATATAACTCATGTTCCTCCTCTGCACATGTCCAAACCATCTCAACCTCGCCTCCCTCACCTTGTCACCAAAACGTCCTACATGGGCTGTCCCTCTAATAAACTCATTTCTAATCTTGTCCATCCTCGTCACTCCCAACGAAAACCTTAACATCTTCAGCTCTGCTACCTCCAGCTCCACCTCCTGTCTTCTACTCAATGCCACTGTCTCTAATCCATACAACATTACAGGTCTCACCACAGTCCTATAAACTTTCCCTTTCATTCTTGGAGATACCCTACTATCACAAATCACTCCTGTCACTCTTCTCCACCCACTCCATATTTATACTTTATATACTGTATCATACATTCATACTTGTACATAACTATATCATGTCATTTGAGTATATTATCTTCTGACACGTCTATCTTTGCATAATCTTTAAACAGCGTATTCTTTATTACTATATATACCATATATTATTACCTACTGCACCTTCTGCACATTAAAAATCAAATCAAATTTTATTCGTCACATACACATACATACAGAGTACGACATGTAGTGAAATGCTTTGTACGATTGTCCGGCATGAGGGAATAGGATGGGGGGAGTAGGATTGGGGGGATAATAATAATAATAAAACAAGGGGGAAAAAAAGAAGGCAGATAAATAAAAACAATAAACTATGTAAAATATCAAATATATAAAGATAAGATATATATAGGAAAAATTGTATATACAGGGTAGTGCGGAAGAAAGAAAAAATAATAATATTTGCAGAAGTGTGATGATTGAGAGAGAGTGACCAGCTTTTAGATCCAGTTTTTAGATCCTGGGTGTTTCCTGGTTTAAACTCCGAATGGCCTGCAGGAAGAAGCTCCTCCTCATTCTCTTTGTGTGTGTGGAGCGAAAGCGTTTCCCTGAACGCAACAAAAAAAAAAGAGTCCATTGTTGGGATGGCTGAGGTCCTTCATTATCTTCCTAGCTCTGGTCTGGCACCGCATGCTGTAGATGTCCTGCAGGTTAGGGAGCTCGGTGTGGATGGTACGTTCAGCTGAACGCACCACCCTCTGAAGGGCTCGTCTGTCCTGCATGGTGCTGTTCCCGAACCAGGAAGTGATCCTACCCGTCAAGACGCTCTCAATGGTGCAGGTGTAGAAAGTCTTTAGCACCTGAGAGGGTAGTTTAAAGTCCCTTAAGCGTCTCAGATGGTACAGACGCAGCCGGGCCTTCTTCACCAGGGTGTTGGTATGACAGGACCAAGAAAGGTCCTGTGTGATGTGAACACCTAGGTACCGGAAACCGTCCACTCTCTCCACTGGGGTCCCGCTGATGTTTAGCGGTTGGTATGACCGCTCCTGCTTCGTGCTGAATTCCACGATCAACTCCTCAGTCTTGCTTACATTCAGGAGAAGGTTGTTCTCCTAGCACCATCTCTCCAGGTTTTTAACCTCCTTTAGGTAGGCCGTCTTATTGTTGTTGGAGATCAGACCCACCACAACAGTGTCGTCAGCAAACTTGATGATGGTGGTGGAGTTGGAAGTGGCCACACAGTCGTATGTGTACAGCAAATACAGCAGGGGGCTCAGAACACAACCCTGGGGAGCTCCAGTGCTGAGGTTGAGGGTGGATGAGGTGTGTTTTCCCACCCGTACGGCTTATGGTCTGTCAGTCAGGAAGTTAAAGATCCATTGACACAGCAGCTGGCTGAGTCCCAGGACCTCTAACTTACAGGTGAGTGTGGAGGGAATTATGGTGTTAAAAGCTGAACTGAAGTCAACAAACAGCATCTTTGTATAATTCCCATTTCTTTGGTTCAGGTGGCTCATCGTGGTGTGGAGGATATGAGCAATGGGGTCCCCAGTAGAACGGTTCTGACGGTAATCACCCTCATCCCTAAATATATGGACCACATTCCTTATTTATCTACTGTTATTTATTGTAAATAGGCCACTTATGCACTTATGGTTAGATGCTAACTGCATTTCATTGGCTCTGTACATGTATCTTGCACAATGACAGTAAAGTTTAATCTGATTAAATCCTTTGTTAAATGTTGTTCATTAGTCAAGTCAACCTGGCCTTAATCCAATTTAGCAGGAATGTCAGATGCTGAAGGCAAAACAACCCAATAACAACCCGGAACTAGTCCTAGCAGAGTATCATTAAAAAAAAGAAAGTCAACGTGTAGGTACTTTCCCCCACTCACTTCCGATGTCCGTTTTATCTCTAAAAAAAAATGTACGCCTTAACAATCACACAAAATATTGCTGATAGGCTCGAATGTATAAACTGTCTGGAAAATTGTGAATATTTTTAAATATTTTAGATTTCTATTTTCTATTATAATTATCTATTTTAGAAAGTTGTGATCCTTGTACTTCCTGCCACGTAACAGGATTGGTGACGAAGCAGAAACTGAAATGAAAAGCACAGTCAGCCACAGAGTATAGCTAAGCAACGAAGATAAAACGGACACAAAAACCAAGAGAAAACATTAGCACTTCTGCTTCAATTTAATAAAATGGCTGGAGGACCACTGGAGCAAAACTCTGGTAAGTACCTTTAAGCAAACATCTTTAACTGTGGAAAAGCTTAGCTCAGAAATTATTTTATTTCTTGCAGAACTTAGAAGGATAAATTTAGACGTTTCAGGAGGAGGAGTGCACACTGGTGTAATTATGAAAGACAACCATTTTGAAGCGCAGTTTAAAAATCGAGTCAATTACACTGGTAAGAAAACCACATTGAACTACACATTGCATTTTACTACAAGTTACTGATATATTTATATTTGTTTGTCCATGTCCAGTTTTTACATTATTCTGTTGGGAATGAAAGAAATGATTCCCTCTGGTTAAGTGTACAGCAATGACTGCCTAAGAAGGCTACTGTAACAGTTTTTCCTGAATTTCAGGACCTCCAGCCAGAGAAGGATCGGATTCTGTTATGTGCCGAAACCAAAATGGTACTTGCTCTATCTTAAATTGTTTCTTTTCATTGATGTGGAAGTGTCCCGATCATTATGTAACGTTATTTATCTTTTTGTGCTTTGCTCTGGAGATGGGATTATAAACATCAGGAACGAGGGAAGCTATTCGAATCACCACCTTTTGGAGAGACATTCATTCGGAGGCCATGTAGAGTTTGAACAGAATATTAACAGTAAGTTGTATGCAGTGAAATATTCAACTAGAAACTTAAAAGTTATGGACTGTGTGACACACGCTTAATTTTTTTTTTTACAGTACAGGCTCCAGAACAAAATGATGGGGGAGGAGGTAAGATTTAAATTATCTATTTTTAGGTTAACAAAACTCTTTTTCCACAATAATCACCACAATTTCTTCATTTATAGAACTGATGGATCTCAGATAAGATGAAGCCATCCACTAGCCATCAAGATTTACTCCTATTTTACAAAAAGAAGAAAATTCCCATCTTTTTTTTTTTTTTTTATTAAATAAAAAAAGGTCTTAAAAGAGCCCTTGTTCCATCTTTTCATTTTCACCAAACATTCAGATGCAGAAATTATTCTGAACATTCTTTAGTGTGCATTGATGCAGTACCTCATGGAGGTCATCATCCATGTCTAATGCAAAAATTAAAAATCTGAAAGTAAATTCTTTGCAAAATCTATATTAAAGAGGAGAAAAAAGGGGGGCATGAGGTGATCCTACACAGCAATTATGGATTCATTTAATGGCAATTTGAGAGGACTGTAGGAGTTAGGGCTGTTTGTCTTTTGCTCATGTTTGTGCATTTGTATTTATACCACAATGCTTGAATGCTCAGACTGTAATAATAATTGTATTGATGTAAGAGCTTGGTAATGGTCAGGACATTCTCAGTAACAGGAAACATTTTGTTGTTTTTTGTCTCATTACAAAAGACAGAACTTATTTTCTTTTAATTAAGCAGGTTTAATATAGATTTCTGTTGAACCTTGTAGAAGCACTAGGCTCACAATTACAAGACAAACTTATTTGGAAGCTCCAGCTTTCTTAAATGCAACATTTAAAAACTGGCTTTAAAATAGACCAACACAAATTATCCTGTATAATAATTTATTATAAAATACATTTACACTTTCATATACATAAAGTGAATGAATGAATAAAAAAAAAAAATAAATAAAAAAAAAAAAAAGGGGATAACGTTAAAACGAGTACTGATAGTACCGGTAGTGAAAAAGAGCACAATACACTCGCTGGTGCTACAGGTGAGAGTGGGAGTGGAAGTGAAACGCCATCACAGGTGGCTGTAGGAGTTGTGTCCACCTTCATGGACCCTACAAAAGTCCTGACCTGCCAGTGCCCTTTTCTTGCATGGCTGTCCCAGCCTGGTAGTTCCACTACACAGAGGACGCCCTGAGAAAGAGCTGAGATAGAAAAGTAGGTCAATAGTTTTTACAAGAAGTACAAAGCAGAAAAGGTTTACCGTTACTACAAATCCAAAAATTAAATGAATGACTGTATAAATAATACACTGTGCATCGTACCTGTTGCTGGTGACTGACTGATTGGGACTGGAGCTCCGAGACTGACTGACTATATCCAAAACACCTCCCAGGTTCCTCTGGGTAACACTCTCTAGGACGGCCTTAAAAGTATTAGAGTGAAAGCATTTTTAAAATCATCAATTCTGCATAGAATGTAAATACTATTATGTTAAGAATTTTAGTACATTAATTTTCAGATTTTTGTTCAGCTATTCATATTATACCAGAAGGCACCACAATAGTTTAATGTACTATTGGGCTACATACAATAGCAATCATTTTAGAGTCCAAACTAAACAAAAATAATTTCCCACATGAAATTATTTAATACTTCATAAATGGCAAAGCTCAATGTTATAATGTGACCAAACATCAGAAAAGAAAATCTACAGTGTACACAAGGATCAAGAATATTACAGTTGGAAACTTAAGTCTCTCAGACCAACATACATGAAAGTGATTTTATATATAAAAAGATGAGATGGTTTGGACATGTTCAGAGGAGGGACATGGGGGTACATCAGTAGGAGAATGCTGAAAATGGAGCCACCAGGAAAAGAGAAAGACCAAAGAGGTGGTTTGTGGATGTGGTGAGGGAAGACATGCAGGTAGTTTGTTAGAAAGAGGCAGATGTAGAGTACAGAGTAGTATGGAGACAGATGATCATCTGTGGCAACCCCTAATGGGAGCAGCAGAAAGAAGTCATATGTGCAAAGAGACAGACCCAGCTCCCATTTACCATAATAAAACAGCTGTCATTTTTTATTTTTTGTTTACTTGTTTTTTTTTTTTTTTTTTTTACATCATTTAATTGATGCCAAGGATACAAATTCAGGGTTTCACTAAACCCTATACTATACTAATACCTACATGTTACCCACCGTCCATTACCTAGCATAAGATTAGAATGTACTTGCATGAGAATGCAGTTTGAGCACATATTTTAGAGACTTTAAAGCCTTTCTGTAAATCAAGAAGCTTTTATTTTGTCAATCTATAGCTGATGCATGAGCAGAAGGTAAACAGTTATTAAGAATAAATAAATCAATTCTTATCCAGCATGAGAATTGGGAAAAAGTGTTTGTTTTAAAAAGAAAATGTTGATACATTTGTTCTGTGTTTTCTACTCACTCCTCCAAAGCCATGTCGGATCTTCAATCGGGGTGTAGAATGGCTGGGGGTGCCTACAGATAGTCGCCCATGTCTGGGTAGCCCATAAGTGTGGGATGGAGATGAAGCCACCATACATAGGTCACCTAAATCAAGCAAAATAAATTTATAAGCAAATAAATGATTCTGCGTTTCAGAGAACTTCAGTACGCACATGCACAAATAAATGTATACATGTGGGAGGTGGTAGCTTAGTGGTTAAGGCATTTGACTTTGGCTTACAAAAGGTCATGAGTTTTAATTCCAGCCATACCAAGCTGCCATATCTGGAGCACTTCTGAGCAAGGCCCTTAACCTCATAGCTGTTTGGTTGTTTGAAGGAGATAAATGCAAGTCGCTCTGGATGAGGGTGCCTGCTAACATGCTGTAATGTAAATGTTTGTGCAGCAAAAACATACCAGTCATTAAACTGTCTTGACCTAGACATGGCACTTCTGACTCCAAATCACAGTCCAGGTCCTCACTAAAATGAACACACGTAGTTAGAATAGGGGACAAACTGAAAGCTCTTTTTTTTTGCCACTTTTCAATTATCTGATACTGACAAAGTTCAATTTGATCACAAAGGTGCACAGAGTAAAATCATTAGTCTCGGTCTACAGTCAATCACAGTAAAAGAAAAACAATAAAAAAGGTTTCCTTATGTGTAGGCTGTTGGCGGATTTCACATACCAGTATGAATACTTACTGTTTTTAGTCAGTAGCTGTTATGTGAAAGGGGCTAAAAATTAAGAAGGAAGGCATGAATGAATTGAGAAGAAAATGGACAAAGAAGTTGTTTTTAAAATGCGATCACCATGTCAATCAGGACACGGCACGTTTACACTTGGCAACGTCAACCGACCGGATCAGTTTTACATGCAATATTTAAATGGTACCAACTTGCCACTATATTTGCGATGTACTGTACCCTCAGATTATACCACATCAACCAGCGAATGCAGACACAATGGCTGGATTGCATTTACATTATACCGAGATTCGATCACAATGTGTCCTTGACTACCTCTGGACCAGGACACTCTGATCAGATAACATTAGAACGATCAGAAGAATGTTTACATTTGTCTTTTCAATGTGTATGTGACAAATTTCAAATATAGGTCACATTTAAATACAAGTGTAAAAGCAGCCCAATACTTTCTTCCTGCTTGTTTTTAACTTTTTGTTATTAGTTATACTTGATATAACTGCAAACTGTAAAGACTCACTCTAGAGGTGTTGAAGAGGTGGCTGGAGTGTAGGCAGGGTTTGAAGGTTTTTCAGGAGTCCTTTCGATAGGAGAAGCCAGAAGAGCTGCTTTAACACCATCACTGCACTTCTGACCCTTCAGGTTAGACAGTGCCCATAACAACTGCAGCACAAACCAACGTGCTGGAAAACAAGGTCAAGGTGTTTGTGTGGCCCTGATACGAAGACTTACAAACAGGAACGTAAACAAGCACATTCACACTAACCCATTGAGAGCGCAAAGAGGAGAAAAGAGAGTGTGACCAGGTCCAGAGCTGATTGCTGATTGACCTCAGCAACGGCATTGATGGGCACAGTGATGAGCAGAGAGACACGGGTAAATGTTGAACACTGCAAGAAGGACAGCAGGATTGCAGAGAACAGGAAATATCCAATATGCATTATACATATCCACACGGCACGTAGACTCAGACCTAGAAGAAAAAAAAAAAAAAAAAAAAAAGTAATTACATATATAATAAACAATGGAAGCCCATTTCCACAACACAAAAAGTTTAAAATAACTTCACAATTTTGACTTCAAGTTTTTTGTAACTCATTTGCGATACTCTCTGGCAGAGCACATAATAGGCTTCCATATTCATTATAACATACGCAAATAGTAATATGGCCATAACTTCTCGGTAAAATGTCACACAAAGCAGTTTACAATAAAAAGGTAACTCCAGTGTTCAGTAAGAATTAAATCTCATCGTTTACCATGGTGCTTTGCCTGAAAGTGTCACAAATTAACAGTCTATCATTTTAATGGTAGGTTTAACAGAGACAGAATAATATAAAATATCTCTCTCTTCTTCTTCTTCTTTCGGCTGCTCCCATTAGGGGTCGCCACCACGGATCATCCGTCTCCATACCACCCTGTCCTCTACATCTGCCTCTTTCACACCAACTACCTGCATGTCTTCCCTCACCACATCCATAAACCGCCTCATTGGCCTATATATTATATATATATATATATATATATATATATATATATATATATATATATATATATATATATATATATATATATATATATATATATATATATAAAAATATGAAAGAGATCCAAGACCCAAATTAGTCCTGTACCTTTGGGAAAGAATGGGTCATTGATAGGTCTTTCAGCATGACGATGACCAAAAACATGGGCCCAGTCAACAATCTGATGGTCTTGTAGCCCATTCCACCCTTGGCTGGGCTACAATCATGTCCCTGACATCCTTCGACAGCTCTCTGGTCTTTCCCATGGTGGTGGAGAAGTTTGAATGGAAGAGGTTGAGTCTGTGACTGGTGTCTTTTACACACAATTTGATACGAGTTCATTCTTATAGGGACAGGATTAATTTGGGTCTGTATGAGTCAGAATTCTTGCTATTTGGTAGGGGATCAAATACAAATTAATTTATAACCTCTCTCTAATGTATTTTTTACATTCCTGAGCACAGACAGTGTGAGCCTGCGCTACTTAACCATCCCACGGGCGTGATAGTTTCATTCGAACATTTTTAAGTCTCTGACTTGAATATGCACTTTGCTGAAGCAAGCATTGGGTTAGTATTTTCTGGAATGGCCTCGAGATGACCCTGAGCTGCTTCTAGCAGATTTACCAAAGCTCTTACTCTGTCCATTTCTGATTAAAATCACTTGAAAGAGATGTTCCACATCTAAAGAAAGCTTTAGCAATGAACTTTGTGAGCACTTGTGAATGCAGCTCCATATACACACAAACACTGAATTTATATTTTAACCAGAACATGTTTTAAATAATAAAAGCTATGTACCAGCCCATCCCAGGTAGCCTTGGATCATTTGTAGTCTATCCTCTAGTCTGCTCTGCATGCTGTCCAGGTACGTCAGCATGTATCCCAGAGTGCCGTTCATGCGTTCCAGCTTTCTCATGAGCTCCGAGTAGAACTGAACTGTTGTGTTCTGCTGCTGCAGGACCCCATTCAAATTGAGCTCTGAATCAAGAAACAAATTTGTTAAGACAACAGTTGTCATTATAGGTATAGTGATACTGAAATTTTTTACATTTAAATATGCATATTAAATGTTTAATATAAATAGCAAGATTAGAAAAGTCAGGTTTTAACAATAAGTAAGCCATGAATATCAACTGATGTGTACACAAATAAGGACCCACCATCATCTATGACCCGTTTCCATTAACACTAAAATTACAGTAATGTAAACCCCACATTTTTTTTTATTACATACATGTTGCATTAACAATAAACTACAGGGGGACCCCAACTTACGAAGTAGATAGGGGCCGAAAAAACGGTCGCAAGTCGAGAAGAGTGACTACTCTATGATGCGTTCCGACGCAGACATAAAGAGGCACTGTAAACATTTACTTTTTTTTTTTTCCATAAATACATAGTACAAACGTACTGCTTTTTTCAGCCCTGGTAAATAAAGTCAAGTCAAGTTTATTTCTATAGCGCTTTTCCACAACAGACATTGTCTCAAAGCAGCTTTACAGAAATCAACAGTCAAGGTGAATTATGTGTATTTATCCCTGATGAGCAGCCATGGCGACTGTGGCAAGGAAAAACTCCCTTAGATGTAATGAGGAGGAAACCTTGAGAGGAACCAGACTCAAAAAGGGGAACCCATCCTCATTTGGGATGAAGCAGCAAAGGGTAAAAGAAACATCCAAGATCTGAAACATCCAAGATCTGAGAAATAATAACCAGATTTGACCTGACGATCGTCTAAGCTTGCAACACGCATTTAACGAGATTACCACCAATTGCCTGCAGAATCTATGCAGCCCTGGTTTTTTTTTTCCATTATTTTTGTGACCGCTAAAAGTTTTGGGGAAACAACAGATGTCTTTCTAAATCGGTTTTAAGTTTTTACACCAAATGGTTTTTTAAAAAATTATTTGATATCTGGCCATAAAGCAGCAAAGGGTAAAAATCACGTCACAAGATCACTCTGAACATGTCTGAACTATGCAAGGTCACGCCAACTAGAGAGTCTCCGATACCCACAATGCATGCCTAACAGGCATACTTCTTCCCCACACTGTTTGCGGTGTTGTCAAATTTAGTTACCGCACACAGTTTTTGAAAGATTTCATTGAAAAATTTTGATTTCCTTCTAATCATTTTTTTTTTTTTTATGGTCATAGGTTGGGGTCTAACTTTATATGGACTATTTTCAGGAAAAATCATTTGCACTGCATCACTTTTACATACCCTACACAAACTGTATAGTTAATGTCTTTATTCAATTCATTTTCCTAGGTTTTTTTTTTATATATATAGTTTGCATATTTTTTTAATAGCTACCAGCACACCATGACAAATTCCTTGTACATACAACCCATAATACTTGGCAATAATGATGATTCTGATTCAAAGTGCAAACGTCTTCTAAATAACACTAAGGCACAACACAAAGAAAAGTACATCAAATTATGACAACTAAATTACTATAAAACAGGTTAAATAACTGACATCACTGTCAAATGAAATCAAACAAAGAATTGTTAAACATAAATGTTTACCCATTTTACTGTAGATCTCTAGTGCACGGCCCCGGACTTCAGCCAGATCATCCAGAATAGCCTGATGACCTTCCTGCACATCTGTACCTTGGCCTTTCAGCTGCTCACTAACATTCTCTAAGCATGCAGAACAGAGGAAACAAGAATGACCTTAAACATCTTAAATTAAATCAAAAAATTTGTCAATTTAAAAAAATATATATATATATTATATATATAAAATTTCTCTTAAGAAATCTAAAAAAATCAAGTGTTTAACAAATATTTTGTATTTAAATAATAATAATAAAAAAAAAAAAAAAGATATAATACAAGACCATTAGACACACCTATTCTCTGAGTAATTCCCTGGATAAGCTGTGCCACCAGTTGCTGCCCTGTACTGATCAAAGCTTTCTCCTGTGCCAGCCTCTGCAAATTGTTTGAAATTGAAGCATCCAACTGCTCCTGACCTTCTTTTAGTGCCCCTTGCTGGAGCTGTAGAGCACTGTGACCTTCCAACAGCCTGTCTAGTGATGCTGCAGTCATGTCTCGTAGTTCACGCTGACCCTCCTGCAAACATATGGCCTAATGTTATCAGGTAAAATATGCTTCTGCAATTCAACATTGCAAGGGAAAAATCCTCTACAAAATATGGTTAAAATACCAAAAGAAAAATGGAGCAAACAAAATCCAGGGTCATGATGCTTAAAAATAATAATAATAATAATTTTCCCCCATTCTCTAAATAGTGATGGGTTACTAATAATAATAATAATAATAAATTCAATAATTATACATCAGAAGAAGCATATCTATTAAATAAAATGGCCAGCAGGTACAAGAGAGGCAAAAAACCAAAACCTCCCCCAAAAAAAAAAAAAAAAAATTAATTTTTGTCAAGCTCCATGTTTTTTTTTTTCCTCTTAAGTTGCCATGTTCACCGGTAAAAAGCAGCACTTATGCCTTTAAACAAAACACAAGATCAATTACATATTGTTGAACAGTTTACAAAATTGCCATAAAAATTCTATTTAAACAAACAAACAAAAAAAAAACCCCACACATACAACAAACAACGAAAGTCTAGCTATGCAGACCTTCAGGTCTTTCATAGCATCCAGCTGGTTGGTTGCAGTTGAGATTAGGGCGTTCACAGTAAGCTCAGTCTGCCTCCGAAACTGCTGCTGACGTGTGGCATAACACACAGAGCGTGCACGGTTGCTGACGATGTGGTACGCGTTCCAGGTATCCGAATCCATGTCAGCTGTACACTCTTTAATGGACTGCCAAAAAAGGAAATAAAAAGGTAAATACTGTATGTAGTTCTATTCATGTAGTTTATATCAAATTGGACAGTCATTTAAATGCTTATAAAAGTGATCATGTTTAGAGATTTTTGCTGGTTGGTTATTATTTAGACAGTAAAATGTGGCTGCATTTTTTTTTTTATATAATATATATATATATAATACAGATTTCTGCCTGCAATATAGTCACCCAAGTTTTTCCTCCACACTCTCACCAAGAACATGTGCTAATGGCTCTATATAAAAGCCCATTTTAAAAACACTAAATTATCTTGCATTGTACCATCTCCTCGGTGCACTGGAAAGTCCTGCGTCCTTCTACTTCTGACTGGCAATTAAACAAAGCCACTCCCAGTTTGGCCAGCTGTTCTTCAGAAAGACCACTGCAGGTAGCCTTGAGCTGAGAGACAATCTGTTAAAAGAAGAAGTCAGCAATCCTATAAATATAAAACTCTTTAGAATATAAATCAAATAAACAAAAACACTCACACATAAAGGATTGCACATACAACACAAATACATGAAATCAAATTCAGGTCAATTGTACTCAAAACATTGACAGATTTTAAGACTTGATCAATAGTAAATGGCAAAGCACCAGATACAATCAGAAGAAAAAAAGATTGCCTTTAAACACTACTATTATTTGGTGTTTGTGATACTGTTCAACCACCATTTATGTATTAACCTGCTTATATAAGAAAGTCTGTACTTGCCCTAAAATGGCAGCTGTCAAGAGGACTCATCTCAATCAGTTTTGCTTCAGCCAAAAGCTTCTCATCAGCAACACTCATCTCAAATGGCAGCGAATCACTCGGGACAGCAGGTTGACGAGTGGGTATAGCTGGAGGCACAGAGTCTGGGACCGGTGCTGCTTTCTTCACCCATTCAAAGAAAGCATCAACTTCACCACAAAGAGCCAACACACACACTATGAGCACCCACAGTTCCAAACATATTAGATGTCTCTGAACCATTTGACCCCTAAAAATAAGACGGGGGGGGGGGGGGGGGGGGGGACAATATTTTAAGAAAAGGTTAGAGAAAAACACCATGATGCACAGTCACCACATCTCCAGGGTGAAAGCTTTGATCTTGAGCTCAGGTTAGTGTCCATGTAGCATTTCACATGTTCTTCTCAGCTTTTATTTTTTCCTCAAACATGCCTGTAGAAGGATTTACACTAAAATCAGCTCCTGGGTGGGATTTGATGCTCATGGCACCCATGCCATTCAGGGTGTATTCCCAAGATGAAGCACTTACAGAAGGTGAAAGAATGAATGAAAATGCTTTTAGAGAAAATGGTTCAAATGTAAAAAGGTTAATAGATGATCATAAAATACTGAAGATTGGTTAAGGATCATATCCATTCATATTGCAAGAAATTGTGATACTGAGGGTCGATGCCTGCTGGTCTAGGACAAGCCTGGGCATGGATCCTTACACAGCTGACAGACATTACAGAGTGTGTGTGTGTGTGTGTGTGTGTGTGTGTGTGTGTGTGTGTGTCCTTTCAACTCTCGATCTTGTTATTCATGACACCAATACTAACCGGTTTAACCGGTAACATCACGTTTTAAATAAAATACACAAACTACAAATTAAAGTCATCATTATAAATATTGCGCACTCAAGTTAAACACATATACGAATGCACCCATCAGGATTTGCTCAAACAATCTTACCTTGGTAAAATCGGTGTTCGGGTGCCCATGTGCATGCCTCCTGTACACACTACTGTAGGTTTGTTTGTTTGTGCGTCTCGCGTGTATCTGAAGTCGCGTCTCTGCGTCTTTTCAACCATTTAAATTGAAACCTCGCAGCCAATGAACGGCGGCGTCTGTGAAACCTCGCGAGATTTGTGGGAAGTCAACGAGCGCGAGATTTGATATCAAGCCGGGGTGATGCGAGTTAGCTTGGAGTTAAACAGGAGTTGCACAGTGAAACACGTGTTTGCATTGAAATGATATCAGAATTAATTTTCGAAAATTAGAATTGGGCTGAATAGAATAGCTAACGCTGGATAGTTTGAGCTGTCTACTGTGCTAGCACGGATCCTTGTGATGCTAACTGGTACACTGTTAGCTGCAGTCTAATGGAGTTTCTCTTGTATTGGCATGTCTAGGTAGACTAGCTGTCTCTAAGTCAATATGGTAGTGTTGATGTGACATCCATGGAGCCGAAGATCTCAGCAGCAGTGGTGGTTACCGCAGTACCTCCATATGGACATGTGATCATCAACGCTAAGTGGAGAGGATCCACACTAGTGCAGCATTTTAAAGGTGACCCTTAGTGTGTAAAGCCCATGTCCTGCTTTGGCCTTCTCCACCTGAACTCACCTGAACTAACTGACCATCTAATTAATATGAGTGTGTTGGAGCAGAAGAACACTTATATGGTGGAGCAGATAGGAACTTCTTCAGCTGCAGGGTTGGAGACTTATCATTAAGACCAGATTTTGATGGATATCTAGCTATAGATATCTTTATTTCCTATCTACAGATCTCAACTCCTAATAAAGACTAATTGTCTCTTCTTAATTGTTTACCTCTAATATACTTGCTTACAGTTTTTGTTGTTTTACTGTGTTTTATTTGCTGCACAGGGAGTGTGAAGGCTGTCTTTGAGGAGGAGCTTGGTGTTGTGGACCTTCACCTCAGTAACAAAAGCTGTGTCCTGTATGTGTCCGAGATTGATCTGGTGGCAGGGAACGACTACAAAAGAAAAATCGTTCGATTCCGAAACGTAAGTGTGAAAGTTTTGATGATGTGATTTTGATTTTCTCTTCGTCTTGACAAAAACAATTGGTTCTTTTTCAGCGTTGTCAGCGTTGTCAGCGTTGACGAAGACCTAAATTAAGGGCATGGCTAACTTAAAGTTGTTAAACACAATTGACACATCGTATGATGCAAGTAGCATTGAGAGGGATTCTGGCATAAAGAGAAGTCAAAAAATCTGTAAAGCATTTATACTTTTTGCCAATAGCAGTCCACAAGTGTTTGTATCTTTAACCAACAAGAAATTATTCTGTTAAAGTGCTGGTGGAAATGGTCATTTAATCTGCTCTTAACTTTCTTTAAATCTTTATTACACTGTGCACATTATATCATATATGAAAACCATTTCAAGGAACATTTTCAGTTATAATTTACAGGTAATTTTACTTACTAATTTAAGGTAATTATATTGCAGGCCAATAGTAACTTCCATGGGATTGTCTTGGTGGAGAAGACTCGTCTCAGTGAGCAGTACTTTAGTGGACTGCAGAAGTTTGTGGTGTTGGAGCTGGGCCTGACCCTGTTACATGTCTCTAGTCCTTGTGAGGCAGCTCAACTTATTGCACAAATGGTAAGTCACTTTCCAGTGTAAAGATCTACCCAAAATATTTTAGGGCTCATAATAAATGCACTGTGCTCTATAACAGTAATTTAAAAAGCAATTACAAGGTCTAAAACACTGGTGTTCAAGCTTAAAGAAAACTTGAGTAAAACATAAGATGTATCTTTATTTGTCTCACAGTGGGGAAATTTCTTTACTAAATTTTTGGAACTCATCATAATATACAGATGGTCTTGAGTTACGATTTTTCGATGACGATAGCATAGTGATGCCCAACTCTCACTAGCGGTCGACGGAGTAAAGCTGTCTCAGTATGGTTTATTTTTTGTTTCAAATGGTTTCAAACAGCAATTTTAGTGATAAAAGCGTGTCTTCCAAGCGCCCAAGTATGTCTCCTGCTGGTAGTGAAAAAAAGACGAGGAAAGCCATCAGTTTAGATCAGAAAATGAAAATTATAAATCAGCATGAAGCAGGAAAGGCTGTCACAGTCATAGCATGTGAAACCCAGCTATCACGCTCAACGATATCGATGTTTGTAGTGGAAGGACAAGGAGCGAATAATGGAAGCGGTGAAATCATCTGCTTCAGTTAATTCTGGTTCATCTTTGACTTATGATGGGGTCGTCGTAACGTATCCGTATCTGTACATTATTTGTCTATTTACATGAATACAATTCCAGACACTATAAACGTAGTTATTCAAACAGACTAATGTCAGGTTGTTTGGGTGTGATACCTTTCATGTTGAATTAGAGTTTGGCTTGATAACCATACTCTAATACAGAAAGAACTGAACAGTTGGCAGTATGTGTAAATTCGTTCCAAAATTTTACGGTGATTTGATCTCAATATAGTAAAACATTTAAATATAAATTATTTGCTTCTTTTAAAAAAAAAATCCTGGTCAATCAGAAGTAAGGCTGAAGCGATAACTCGAGTAATTCAAATACAAAAAAAAACGTTTAGTCTATTTAACTACACATGGAGCACTGTGTTTCCCCACTGACCATATTTACTGACACACCACCCGCTAAACTCTGGAGCACTCTGGACCGGTAAACTCAGAATCAGGTTTATTGGCCAAGTGTGTTGACACACAGGGAATTTGGTTCGAGCTGTTGGTGCCTCTCAAAAGTACAGACATAACTAAACATTTAACTTAGACTATGCAAGACAACACAGACAATACGAGACAATAGAAGGCGCTGTCGAATGGAAAAAAAAAAAATGAAGGAACGTGGAGAAAACTGCGAGGGGCGAGAAGAAAATCCCTATGCAGGACCGTTTTCAACACATTAAAAAAAGTTTGTTTTCCGTCTGTTTTTCTCGCAATACCGATTTATTTTTTTGCCAATCTCAGCATCAACTCTGTAGTGCCAAAAAAGCTTTGCACATTGAAAATCAATATCGATCTACAATTAATAGAATTGATGGTATTAAACTGAGCCTCTGATCCCTGGAGAGAACTCTGTCTAACAATCAGCTCTGAAGGAGATGGAACAAACAGATGAAGCAGAGGAGCATCGTTTATACACCAACAGCTTTAAACTTCAGGCAGAAAACATGGTTACCGGTGGATGCACCAGAAATGTTGGATGTTTATGAGAAATAGTCAGAATAAAAAAAAAAAAACTCAGAATTGTGAGGGGGAAATAGTCCAACAGAACATTTTTTAAATAATTATTATTATATGGCGGAAAGGGGATTCCATTGGATTCAGGCCAAAGAAAATGACAAAGTTTCCAAAGTTTGGGATCATTTAAAACTAAACCATAGAGAAAACTTTGTACAGTGTGTTTCCTTCTTTTTTTTTTTTTTTTTTAAATGAGTAATCTAAAATAATTTATTTTTATTAGATTTTTTTTGTAGATGTAATATGACAATTAAATTCACTAAATGGGTTTAGTATTTTAGATTATTTTGTTGGCAATTTCAGCAATAATCATTTTAAATTTAAAAAAAGGAAAAAATTACTTGCTAATTTTAAGAGAACCATCTTATTTTCTTTTATATATTTAGTATTGCTTGATAATATAAAAAATAAAGTAGTACTTATGCGATTGCTCGATTAATCGTTGGAATAATCGGTAGAATATTTGATTACTAAAATCGGCATAGAAAATGGTAGGTGTTTTTTCATCTTTTCCTCAGTTTTCCTGAGGAAACTAGTAATTGTACAATCTAGATTTGCAGGATCCCGCCAAAAAAAAAAGGTTAATTGCTATTTAAATTGGAGGTTTAGAAAAAGAAAATAACACACACATAGATATTGAAGAAACAAATATTACAATTCACCTATTATGTTCTCTTTGACTCTGACTTATTTTCTTCACAATTTAGACTCCCGTTCAATCGCATTTAGTTTATCATTCTTTTTAAATCTTCTATTTCAAAATGTTTTTCCACAGGTGCATGGAGAAAGCAAGGAGAACCCGTTCCGCAGAAGAAGCACAGCCAGATTGTTGGACCCAGTGGTGTTGAACCTGGTACAGCAGATCCCTGGGGTTGGCAAGGTAAAGGCCATGGCCCTACTCCAGCACTTCCCTAGCATCCATATGATCAGCAATGTCTCTGTTGAGGAACTGGAGCCTGTTGTTGGACAGGCCACTGCTCAGCACATC
Source organism: Silurus meridionalis (assembly GCF_014805685.1). Lineage (NCBI taxonomy): Eukaryota > Metazoa > Chordata > Actinopteri > Siluriformes > Siluridae > Silurus > Silurus meridionalis. Next base: position 8,561,212 of record NC_060893.1, on the reverse strand, counting down.
TGGGCTTTTTTTCATGATGTACTTTCATGATATTCTGCCATGTGCCATGGTGCAAAGACTTTCACACACTACTTTCTTGCCATGTCGAGACTCTAATTCAAATCAAACATTTACTTCAGTCAAATGGCATTTGTTTTCATTTTGTTCCAAAATGTTGTTCTTCAGTATAATTAATAATAATTAAAAAAAAAAAAACCTCATACCTGATGATTTTGTTTTTATTGTATCTGAGAACATAAGTTCATTTATCATCTGTAATTTAATGGGACATCGGCCCATTGCACGACAACCTCCACACACATTTGAACAGTAAGTCGCACCAGGGGCATAGTTTGTAGCCAGTCCAGCATGTTTCTGGAAGATAGGAGAAAACAAGAGAACCTGGAGGAAACCCATGCACGACTCTGAAGCAATTGAGCACCAGGCATTGTTCCACCATTTAGTCATTGTTACTGCAATACACTGCAATTTAAACTCTTCTCTTGCTGTTCTACAATAAAGAAGCCCACTCCAACTGAATGAACTGTTTATAATGAGCGTAAACCGTGCACAAAAAGGAAAGGTTTGACTCTGGTGCAGTCCTGATGAACTGTGTCTCTAATGTCCTGGTCACCATCACGTATACCTGCCCTTTTTTTTTACACACTGAACACTTCAAAGAAGCAATAAAATTAAAAATGTATATATTTTTGGGTACATAATGCATTGATGTGTCTAGTTAAACTAGTCAATGTTCCCTGCATGTGTAAAGGAACAGTCTAACAAGACATAGCTGATGATAACTTGAGCTGAAATACATAAATATAATGTTCTGTATTGTTCTATTAGTCAATATGCACACATGCTGGTGTATTTGACTGATTTCAATTTTCCTTTTGTATTGGCATATTTGTGACTGTTTGTCTTGATGTTTGACTAAGATGAATTTTTACCCATAAATGCCCAGTGGTGGACAGTAACAACATAAATGTAATTCGTTACTGTACTTAAATAGCTTTTTTGCGTATCTGTAGCTTACTAAAGTTTTTCCATTTGGGGAAACTTTAACTTCACTACATGTTAAAGTCAATGGCAAAATCGTACTTAACATTCGTAATCCAGTCGTTCGTTTTTATTTATGAGCGGATAAAAACGTAACTGGTCAATCACACAGCAATCCACCAACCAGGGTAGAGCTCACGGTCTGTTTTGAACTCGTTTTGATTACCACTTGGTGGTATCTACTTACACCAACATACAGTCCAGCATCACTTCAACAGCAAGAAGAACATTTTGAGAGGAATAAATGATAGAAAAACTCTTGCTTTAACACCTGTGAACTTATTTGCTCGATTCTTTTAAAGGAATTGCAAAAAAAGTTTTAGGTTTATGATAATTGTTTATTAATAATTAATGTTTGACTAGTATTTTATTAATAGATCGGTGTGCTAAAAGTAACATTAGAGCCTTTTCACGTAAACTGAATTGATTAAGCAACAGTCTTGTGACAAAAAAACGATAATAGGAACATTATAGCCGTAATAAATCATAGTACTTTGGATACGACATTTGACAGTGAATACTTTTGTATTTTTACTTAAGTGAAAGTGTAAAGGGAGCACTTTTACTGGAGTCATATTTTACCGAGTGGATCTTTACTTTAACTCAACTACATTGTTTGTGTACTTTATCCACCACTGTAAATGCCATATTATAGTGACTTTCAATGTGTCCTAATTTCAAACCGGAATAAATTCAGGTGCTTTAGAGTTCAACTCGACTCTCAAGGCATTTGGGAAGTACGTTTTCATTGTTTCAGCGACTCACTCATTCAGCTTTGGTCTCTCTCTCTTTCTCTCTCTCGCTCTCTCTCCTTTCCTTGGTGGTTCTTGTGATGTATTGGTTTTCTGCTCGACTTCTTCCTTTAAGGACCGCACACTGTTGGCAGTGTTTGGGCCTTCCTGCCGGCTTACAAAGCAGCTCCAATTTGAACAGGCTCTCTGGCGGGGATCAACTGAATCCAGGGCCCTTCATTGTGTGACCGGTGCTGTTAGCCAGGGAAAAGCCACGGCACAAATTCACGACTTGACTTACTAAATTCCACGCCAGAGATCCTTCAATGCTGAATAGGAGTGTGAGGAAGCTGCTTCGTTGTAAAACGTTTCTTAAGTGCTCATGGGATTCCTATATAGGTTTCTTCTCAGGAACTGTACATGGAGTTAAGAGTAATCTTGTTAGACTGGGATTGGGATTTTGACTGTGTGTGTAGATGTTCACCATCACGTGGAATGACACATTTCAAGTTACTGAGTGATGAGCAAAATAGACCACAAATTCCCACACCCTCCATGTGGACCTCCATGTGATGGGTGATTAGTGTGTTGATGAGATGAGAGCTACCTCACAGCAAAACCACAAATCAGTCGAATTGTTGAAACCCATCTTAAACCCATTAGTCACACGCCATTTCCTTATATAGAGCAGTCAACTAGTCTTCTACGCGCTCACTCCTGAGGAGTCGTTAGCATTCCGTCCTGGACGGCGGCGGATGCTGCGCATGCGCCTTCTTTTCACCGTGCATCAATGCTCCGAAAGCAGTTCAAGAGAGGAGGAGAGAGGGAAGGAGAAAGAGAGAAAGAGTGAGACGAGGTTGCTTTTGGAGCTGCGCGCTGAAATGCATGGAGCGGAGCGGCAAAGGAACGCCAAGCACAAGGACGAGGCTCAGCCGAGCACCATGAAAGACGGAGCGGTGAAGTGCGACACGATCCCGGAGCGCGTGACTCTCAAGAAAGAAATAGGACTGCTGAGCGCGTGCACCATCATTATAGGTGAGCTGGTGCACGTGCAAAAACTTTTAGATTAGTTTGCAAAATAAAACATTAATTGTTTCCTTCTTCGTCTTTTTCTAGTTAATTATTAATTATTAATCATATAAACAGCAACAACAAGAAACTTTATACTATTCTTGAGATACATGTAACTTCCAAACTTTGGATATGTATAAAGTTTGGAAACCAATGGAATTTTTTTTTATTTTGTTCTTCTTTTTTTTCTTCTTCTTCTTCTTCTTCTTCTTCTTCTTCTTCTTCTTCTTCTTATTATTATTATTATTATTGATTACTGTTAAATCTTTACAAACACAGAATTTGTGCTATAAAAGTTCAATAATGTTTTCTTATACTGTACTTTGTTTTTGCATTATATATATTTGCATTTTAATAATGAGGTTAATGTTATACCGTGTACAATCATCTATACAGTCATGCATTGAGCTCATGTTACAAGTAAATACAAGGAAGTACTTCTTTCTTTAACGATATTATAACATTTATGAGGTGAAATGAGTAATGGTATAGTGATGTTTGAGATTCATGGATACTTACCTCCTGTATTGAGTTCAACACCGCCTGACCTATAGGCCTCTGACTGAGGGTTTGGAGTCCGGCTTGGAGTTCGTTGTTGTTGAACTAACCACAGGAAGTTAAAATGTCCGTTCTAGTCTCACTCTAAATGCTTTCCAATTGTTTAAGTAGATAAAGCACAGCTCTCTCTCTCTCTCTCTCTCGCTCTCGCTCTCTCTCGCTCTCTCGCTCTCTCTCTCTCTCTCTCTCTTTCTATCTCTCACTCACACCACAACACCACACACACACACACACACACACACACACATGAATAGCATGACAAATTAGTACTATCAGCCATGCCATAATTGCCTGTTTTCTTTATTTCCCAGCAAATAACAAGCCATTTTTACATATTCTTTTTCCATTTAATATTGCTCATTGTCACAATTGAAAAAGTATCATATCAGCATGTCACTAGGCTGAAAAAAAAAAAAAAACAATTCCAGAAAACAACATTAAAACTGATTCACTGTTAACCATTAAAACCATTACCAATCAGTTTCCATTACAAAGTGCATTGAAAACAATTGTCCAAATAGTAAATATTGGTTTCCAGTAGATACCAAAATGCAATCTACAATTCGTCAAAACTGTTGGTATCCACTTAATGGTATCCACTAGATATAAGACAGCAGATTCCTAGTAGAGACCATTACAGTTTCCATTAAAACAATCACAATTCATATTATAACTATTAAAACCATCTCAAATTCTATGAGGGTTTTTGTTGTTCTGTTCAGCGTGAAGTCATTTATTAGGTTTTATTAGGTTAATTAGGTTAGGTTAATTAACTGTTTCCAAAAAAGTCAGTTTAAGAATTGTAAAAATGTATTGAACACTGACTGGCCAAATTAGATAGTGTTAATAAACACTAAGACCAAAATTTGCTCATATTTACTTTTGTGAAATGCACAGTTATGTGACCTGTAAACCACAGGAAATGCACCTCTTCTTTATACAGCCTCCTGATCTTTGACTGAAATGCTTGTTGATGTGGCATGGCCTAAATTTCTGCATATTATAGCTGCACTCTATAGACAAACCCGGCTTTGTAATATTAGTAAACCCTTTACATTGCACAGGTAAAGATTATCTTGAAGATCTGAGGTTGGCCACAATGCCAACATTTGATAGAGGGATCATTTACATACTTATTTTTACTCTAGCTTTCTACTATAGTAGTTTTTAATGAGTTTTCAATGAGTTTCAATCAGGGCATTCAGAGAACAGAACTCTCGAATTTAATTCTCGTTATTTAATTCCCTCCTTGTCATCTTTATCATATAATCTTTCTTGGCAAATTCCCACTAGTAAGTAACTTCATTATATGGACAAAAGATTGACATGACCATAAGATTTGTATGTTCATCTCATTCCACATTCAGTTCCCTCTTGCTGTTATAATAACCTCCACTTTGAAGATGTTCTACTACATTTTACTGTATGCTTGTGGAGATTTGTGCCCATTCAGCCACAAGGGTGTTGGATAAAGTCAGGTACTGCTGTAGGTTGAGAAGGCCTAGGGTGCAGTCCGCATTCCAATTCATCAGAAAGGTGTTCTGTAGAATTTAGGTTAGAGCTTTACAGCAGGCCATTCAATATTCTCCACTCTAAATCATTTAAACCAAGTTTTAATAGAGCTTGCTTTGTGCACCTTGTCATGCTGTTCATGTGAAGGGAAAGTTTCATACTACTGCATCCAAAGACATCCGGTGCAATATGGCTGGAGATGCCAGGTGTTTATAAATACTTTTGTCCATGTAGTGTATGTTACAATGTTTACTATGATGATCTTTTATTGACCCATTTCATAAGGCCTATTTAAGTATCAGATTATAGTTTCGACTCTTATCATGTCTTATATACTAAAAGAATCATTTATTTATTAATATAGTTGATTAGTTATAGTGATTTCAAACATCAATATATCTTATATATCTAATAATGTTATATAATAATAATAATACATCTAATAATAATATATATCTAAATTAGAAATTAGAATTGCAACTGAGGCGGTATAACATCACACCTTCTCTTTGCAGGTAACATCATTGGCTCTGGGATCTTCATCTCTCCTAAAGGGGTCTTGGAACACTCAGGATCTGTTGGATTGGCACTGGTGGTATGGACATTAGGAGGGTGCATTGCTGCTCTTGGATCCCTCTGTTATGCTGAACTTGGGGTCACTATCCCTAAGTCAGGGGGAGACTATTCATATGTTACAGAGATTTTTGGAGGCTTAATCGGGTATGCAATTAATCGGTATTCCTAATATTTTCAAATCTTTTAAATAAACATGCAGTTCTTAAAAAAAAAAAAAAAGCATCCCATGCTCCTAATTGCTAACCAAATTTTTGTTGTAAAAGTCTAAATATCTCCAACAGCATCTATAATTAGGTTTTTTTTTTTTTTTACAGCTGGGTTATATATGTCTTATCCCTTTTCTCTTTTGCCCTCTTCCAGATTCCTGCTTTTATGGAGTGCAGTACTGATCATGTATCCGACTACTCTTGCTGTAATAGCCCTCACTTTCTCCAACTACGTCCTACAGCCAGCGTTTTCCAATTGTGTCCCACCGTATATGGCCACACGTATGCTCTCCACCGTCTGCATATGTGAGTAAAGCAACACTTTATTGTTGGCCTTATTGATTTTTCACACTCACTTCTTTATTTTTCCAAGGTAAATGGTAGACGTCGTCCAGTAGTGGATTTTATCGATACCAATAGCTAGGTCGGATCATACTTGCCGATAACCAATTAATCACCCGATTAAAGCATATTGGATAAAACCAAACACTCCAATGTTATTCAACATTATTACACAAATAAAATGGAAAAAAAAACAAAAAACAGTACTGAATCATGAAAATGTCTAAATAAATATGAATATATTAATTAATAAATATAATTGTAAAATTATAAAAATAATACATATAGCGCTCTCCGTGCAGCGTGCCATCTCATGTGGTGTCCGTGATTCGCCTCTAGAGGCCACTCTTATAATGACTTCGAGCCGGAAGCCAGAAATTGTATTGAAATTGTAACTGAAAATATACTATATTTTCTTTAGAAACAAGCAAATAAATTAGTGAAGACAATAATTGCTGTTTTTGATTTTATTACGGTGATACTAACATGGACACCAAGACGGTATTATGTGCATGCATTTGAATAGTAGGCACTTTGACAATAATGTAATAGTTATACTTCTCAGTATCTCTAAGGCAAGCTGTGTTAATAGAGTACAACAGCAGTATTTATTCAATATTCAAGCCCACAGAGTTGTTAAGGCATATTTCAGGTTGTTAATGGGGTTGTTCATTAGCAGAGCTTAAGAAGCTGTGAAGCACTTAGAAGTAAATCTTACTCTTTTTGGCTCAGTGTTCTTTAGAAATACCAACCTGCCTAATTGGCCAATCAGCCATCCCACCTTTGCAGAGTTCCAGCAGCCACTTTCCATGAAACAGTGGCAATGTAATGAGAGTTTAAAAAAAACACTGAATGATAAAAACCAAAACAAGAACAGTAGACGGCCAACATGTCACATGCAGAGCACATTTATTTTGGATAAGGCCAAACTCTCACAAGGGGCAGTGAGGCATAAGAGCGAAGCACTTGACTGTCTTGACTGTGCTGCGGTGAAGACGAATAGGCGTGTGATTATTGCATAACCTCTAATTACTTACTTTTGTTAGTGGAGCCCACACAAGAGAAGAGTTCTGTAAAAGAGTGAGGCGCTCCATCTTTTCACAGACCTGCTCATTGCCCTCTCTGTTTGTGCTGTTACACCACACAGTAATTTGTTAGTCTTGGTTAGAACAGACCTTATGTTTCACAGAGAGGAAAGAGAAAACATGTCGGAAAAGAGAGTCACTGGGACAGTGATGGATGAGCTGAAAGAATTCCACTCCTCCTTTTTTTTTAAAGAATTCTCACATTCTCATGGTGTTTTTGTTTTTGCGTTCGGAATTCTTTTGCCACTTTTCTACTGGTCTTGGCAAAAAGCAATCTCAAATGATTGATTTCAAATGTCTGTTGGTCAACTGGAATTTGGAGCAATAAGTCAATGGACCATTAAGTGTTTCCCATGGTTGCACTATTCTTCATGCACTCTTACAGACTGAGGTACCTGTAGTTTCCTAGCAGATGTTTGTGAATGGCTGCTTGTCTGCAAATTAATGCTATTTATTTTCATATGTTTAATATGAGTTTAGTACACTATATTAAACGTTTTTTTTTTTTTGTTGTTCTTCTCATTACAAGCTAGTGTTAATTTTGAAGTTAATTCATAGTGTAGCTTTCCAACGTTGTTTCTCCCCTTTTTCTTCTGTATATTTTTAACGCATAACTGTCTCATCTGCATCCATGAGGTACTTTTGTGCAATGATTACAACCTCTGTGCTTTAAAAACTGCATAAATATTGCTATCCTGGAATTAACCAGCTTCCTGTGCAGTTGCCTTATTAAAGTAATGTTAGGAATGTGACTGGCTTCTATTTTAATTTTATCTGCCATATAACATAGTTAAAGGAAACTAATAAAAGCACCAAAGAATAAATCTAATATTTGTAATTACTGAGACTTGTTGTAAGTTAGCTTTTGTTTTCAAGTATCCAAGCATATTAGCTATAAAAGTATAATTATCTGTAATTTATACAGAATGGACCCCCTTTCTTTTTTTTCTTACTTCTATTTTTACATTATCTTTCAACTACCTAGATGAGGTAAAGACACCTGTCTGGTCATAAATGTATACATCCAGGTACAAGGAAGTTGCTATTCAGCAACTAGAAGCTAGTAATATTTCTGCTAATCAACATGGTTAGCTAGCTACAGGCGCAGAATAACAATGTTCATCAGTACTTGGTTTAGGTGATATAATGTTAGTTTTTTGTGGTTGATTGTCACTTCCAGGTGAAAAACATACTCTATATTATGATGCATACCTATGAGTGAAAAAATGTAAAAACCAAAAACTTGTAAGTATTTGCAGAAACTGCTTTATTGTTAGTTCAAAATTAGTGCATTTCGTAAACAGTAAAACCATTTAAAACATACATTCCTATTAAATAGAAGGAAGTCAATTTATTAGCATTTTAAAGGGTGTATTATTTTGAATAAATACAAATACTACACTATAGTATAAGCATCAAGATCCAGTTTATCACTAGATTAGAAATTATACACAAATAATATTGTATACAAATGAATCTTTTAGAGATCTGCTTTTTATAGTGTTGGGGTGTGTAACTGTGTTTGCAGTGTTTTTGACATGGGTGAACTGCTTCAGTGTACGTCTGGCCACACGTATCCAGGATATCTTCACTGTAGGGAAGCTGCTGGCACTGGGCCTCATTATAGTTGTGGGACTGCTCCAGATCTATGAAGGTGAGAGAAATGTAGCACCAGATACCATTTAACAGCTTATGAATGTTAATGGGAAACATGACTAGTCAAGTGGAATAATAGAATAATCACATTGAGTAATTATGATATTGTTGTGTTCCGGCTTCCGTTACTGTCTGCTAGATCTTATTTGGAATATAGTTAATATTTTAACCTAAATTAGGAATGTAATTACACAAGAGCCACCATTTGCTGCCTGACTAAATAAATGCACAAGGATGTGGAACAGTCGAAGTCTCATTATAGCAAACTTCATTCATCTTGAGCTTTATCCTGGGAAGTGTCATAGAAATTTTAGTAGTATCCTAAAGCAATGACATGTCTTTTATCTAAAAGTATTTAAACATAGATATAAAAAGTGTTATAATGTCCTATCTCCACAGGTAATTATGAGGGTCTTACACCTCAAACTGCATTTCAGTTTTATAAAACGCCATCAGTGGGACAGATTGCTTTGGCATTCCTTCAAGCGTCCTTTGCCTTTAGTGGCTGGAACTTTCTCAATTATGTCACAGAAGAGGTGGTAGATCCCAGGAGGTGAGTTTGGACTTCTTACTCCTTATTTGTTGTCTTAAAAAATTTGGTTGATATTGGTTTATTGGCTGTTACCAAGAAGAAACCAAAGGGCTTTTTAGTGCTACTAGTAACACATGGGTATATCAAGGAATTAATCAGGTGCAGTTACAATTTACTGCGAATATGTTTTAAATGGTGCTTTGTGGACAATAGGCAGTGTTCTTTCTGTGCTTTGGGGGTTTCCTCTAGGTATTCCGAATACCAAAAAAGGCGTTTTAGGCTGACTGGCGTCTCTAAATTATTTGTGTGTGAATGTGTTTGTAAGTCTGTGAATAAGCGGTATAAAAAATGAATAGATGGACAAAATTTTGTTAACATTGTTGGTCAATGAAGAGGCTCATAATATGTCCCAAGCATGCCTATCAGCTGTTTGACTGATAGAATATAAATACACTGTTCATTTATTACCACATTCTCAGTCGGTAATGTTTTACATGCCAGTGAAATGATAAAATCGAAAAATATTTATAATTAACTGTATTTAAAAAAATTACTTCACATGTGTAAATGCTGTTGAACAATATTCTTGTCAGCAGTGCAGTGTTTAAACAGCAGTGCTACTGTCTTTTCAGGAACCTTCCACGTGCAATTTACATCTCCATTCCACTAGTGACCTTTGTGTACACACTCACCAATATCGCCTATTTCGCCGCCATGTCTCCGGAAGAGCTGTTGTCCTCCAATGCTGTGGCTGTGGTCAGTACACAACACATTCTTTCCCCTTGCAAGCTGTCAGCCCGATTTTCACCTAGTGGTTCAGTCTAAAAATTTATTCTAAGTGATTTGACATAATTATCCAGAACTTTAGGTACCTATCTACTATCTCATTTCTGTAGCTGACTTTTTCAATAATTGTCTTGACTGTGCTACATTCTGACACCAACAGACATTTGGAGAGAAGCTGCTTGGAATGTTCTCCACTCTCATGCCCATCTCTGTGGCACTTTCCACATTCGGAGGCATCAACGGCTATCTCTTCACCTCATCCAGGTCAGCTTAGTCATCCCAATATTTCGGCTGCCCCTTCTGGAATTTCTGTGACTTACATTTACTATAAGCATAGTACAGTGATTCTCAAAGTGGAGTAAATGAAGCATAGCTGTAATTTTTCAATTCCCATAAAATCAGAAGCCAACATAGCTGTTCATTCATATTGGGTATGTTTATTAAGGTCTTGGCTTATCAAGGACTTTGGTAGAGAGACAGGGGTACACAGGAAACCATACATTTACAACTGATTTATCATAGTCAGACCACCTACCAACAAGTATTTAGAAACTGACACAAGTTACCTGAGCTTAAGCCCCTGGAGATGTCAAATGGCAGTGCTTGACCCTTCATCAGCTTGTTATTATTATGTTTGTGCATGTGTGTGTTCTTTGTTTTTTAGTTCGTTTGACTGATCTTACTTATCTTATCTAGTAGGACTTCTTATTCAAAATCACTTTCCAGATTATTCCATTTTGCTCTCACTAAACATTTTCTAACTACTTATGGTTAAAGAGTTTAATTTAATTTTGTATTTTTATACTTGTATATGCTTTACTGTGTGTTTTTGTGCACCTTCAGACTTTGTTTCTCTGGTGCAAGAGAAGGACATCTACCCAGTTTACTAGCCATGATACACTTTAAGAGCTGTACCCCTATTCCAGCCTTGCTTGTCTGTGTGAGTTGTTCAATGACAAAGAAAAATATATTGTTTTTGTCATAGTTGAGTTTTACACCAGTTTGGTATCTGCATGTTCTAATGTTTACCTTTGTCTGTCTGTCTGTCTTTTTTTCCAATCCTGTCTCCATTCCTCCTGTTTTCTCACATCTTCTTACACAGTGCACTGCCACAATTGTAATCATGTGCATTGGTGAAACACATAATCTTATAAATTATGTGTCCTTCATCAACTACCTCTCCTATGGAGTCACTATTGCTGGCTTACTATATTACAGATGGAAGAAGCCAAACCTTTACAGGCCAATCAAGGTATCATTACAACAAATACCTATTCAGAAATGAATGCTGAGGTGATTCTTTATGTGTCCTAACCAGCATGTCATGGTAGCAGCATGACACAGATGTACAAAGGAGAAATCTCTGCTGTTAGTGTAGTATACTGAATACTGTAAATGTACACACTCTTCTAAGAACTGCTGCTGTAGTTATAAATACTGTCCTGTACTCTATTTCATAATGAACAGACTTTAAACACTTATTGTTTGTTTGTTTTCATTTTTTATCTGTATAATTGTAATTAGTTTATCACTTTATTCAGAAGGTAATGGCTTCCTTTTTGAGGCCACTTTCTACCCAAATGTATTGGTTTTCCTTCCCACAATCAGCTATCTTGTGGGATTTAAAGATGTATTTCTATAAAGCTGTTTTTTGACTGTCTGTAACACATCTTTTAACGCTTTTTACACACTTTTAGAAAAGTAACAATTTAAATTTCTCATTTCATGTCTGATTTCTTCTTGCATCCCGTGCACAGGTGAGTTTGTTTGTTCCTGTGTGTTACCTCCTGTTCTGGGTCCTGTTGTTGGGCTTCAGTCTGCACTCGGAGCCTGTGGTCTGCGGAGTGGGACTGGTCATTATGCTCACTGGAGTACCTGTATACTTTCTAGGAGTGCACTGGAAAGACAAGCCAAAGTGTATCTATAACTTCATTGGTAAGTTTTATGTAATAAAATGTAAATGTATCTGATTTAGTACCATGTTACATTTAAACTCATCATTGCCCACCAACTGTATATCAAACGTCAGACTAAATTATAACCATTTAGAAACTATAACATTTTTACATATATGACATTTATGTAAATGTATTGAAACTTGCATTACTGTAGGGAAAAACTGATCATTGCTGTTAGAAAGGCATGTGGGAAATTATGTGAAAAATTAGGCCATATTCCTATTGGACTGTGCATTAACATACAAACTAAATAAAAGCTAAAAGCTTTAACCACTGCTCTTCACCCAGGGTTAGAAACTGTTAACCCCACATTGCATTTCCCATCAGTTTTTAAGTTTAAAATGATGCTGTGTTAGGTTGGTTCATCTAAATGCTTAGCAACAGACACCTATTCAGAAATTGAACAGTGTATGGACCGTATCACATATTATGTAACGTTACAGAAACCTAAAGTGTTGTGTAAACAGTATTTGGGGTCAAATTAGGACAACAGCCAAGAAGGATTAACATGGCAATATTTTTCTCACTGATGTAAACACCTGTATTTATCCAACCCTGGTCGTTGACACTGCAAATATGCAGATAAAAATGTTACCCCAGGGTTTTGGGACAGTTCAAAGTGCTAAACATCAGATTATTAATATCCGGGATTAACTGTAACATGCACAGTATGGAACATGAAAGAGAATAACCCAAGATTCCATTTAGGGTTTAGACCCAGGTGTTAGAATGAATCTGGACTAACTAGAGTATTTCAAATCTAAAAAGAACCCAGAATATTATACAATACAAATCTATCAAAACACTTATCAAAGAAAAAGTCAGAAATATTAAATACTAACAAATTCTAAAACTCATGTCAGTGTCCCCAGATGTTCATTTTTCATACGCTTTCACTGTATTTTTTGTAATGTAAACTATATTTCTGTTTAAAGTTTATGCAAATGACCACATCTTGTGTTTGCTACAGAGTGGGCCACGTATCTGGGTCAGAGATTGTTTTTTGTGGTTTTCCCTCAAGTTGACCCCATTGAAGAAATAACACCAAGAGAATGGACAGACAAACCTTCTTCCATTCGCAAGGCCTCTGGACCTGTTTGACTTTTTTTTTTGTTTGTTTGTTTATCACCTTAATTGTATCATGATATTTTAAAACATCTTATTTTAGTGGCCCTCTTATTGTTGTAAAGCCCCAAAATATGGTTCTTTGGTAAATATTCAAACACAAATATCTATAAGACTTGTATAATGTCTTTCTTTTTCTTTTTTTCTGATATACTTACGTTAATGTCACCTTAACATCTAAAATGCAATTGCCATAGATGTTACTTTTTTTTTTTTTTTTTTACGATTTCTACGTTTTATGTTTACTGAAATACTTTAATAGGTTATAACTTCTGGCCTAAAATATTTAAGTGCCTTTGTGTATTTCTATAGTAGTTGCTATAGTAGTGTGTATATATATATATATATATATATATATATATATATATATATATATATATATATATATATATAAAATATGTAAGACTAATGTTGAATATATTTATTGTTATTTGGTAGTTAGAAATGTCCTTGTACCTTGTAGCATTGGTTACCTCTTTTAGGGGCAGCTAGAAATTTGGCATTCAGGAATGCATTGGCTTTGCTAAATACCCTATACCTTATTTCTAAAACTATTTGTTACTTACTACTTAATAATGTTATTTTCTATGAAGATAATGTGCTTTTTTATTTTACTCTAATCATTCTTATGTTTATTCCTCATAATGTGATTGAATTCCAAACATACAACCTTTTTTTGTTTGTTTAATTATAGAGACTTCAGGTGAACCTTCACGCACAAATATTAAACCTTACGAATATTTCATGGCGCAATTATCACTGTTATGCTACTGAAAGAAAAGCATGTTTTACTGGTTATACAATGCAGATGTATAGTTTGGGGACACTTAGCTTTCTAGACAGTTTTGGTTTGCAAATTAATATGTAACATTATGAGGACTGACCATGCTCAGATAAATTCAAAAATATTAATATTAAATCCCGACATATTAAACTACATGTTAATCAGAAAGTCTCATAACTGCGGCACACACTTTCTCCTTTTCCAAGAAACACCATGCAAGGATTTTAGAGCTAAAACATCTCTAAAACCCTTCAGTCTAACACTGTGCAGAGCAGCTCAACAGATCAACTTTTTCTTTCCAGACAACCTTCCTTCCTCTCGTAATATGTCCTGTGTAACTTTGAGGTGTTTTTGTAGTCGCTATAAACAATTGGGACATTTCAGGAAACAAGCAAGTTGTCCCAAAACTTTACTGTAAATATCTGTGCAAAGCCACTGAACTGCATAGCATTACATTTTTGTTTTTGTTTTACAGATATATTGATTGAGTATGTAATAAATGAATGGATGCTTAAATATCAAACTGCCAGAAATCATGCACTGTATCAGTTACTCTAAGCTGTACATTTTTTTTTTAAAGCCTGCTCATTTTGCCTATGCAGACCTATGTAGAAGGATGAGAGTTCAAATGTCTTAAAATAAGATTTGAAACTGTAAATTATTTGTATAGATTATTTCCAGTGGATGAGACACTTCAGTGTTTACCGGCTGCCATGTCTTTTTTGTAAATGATAAAATGTTTAACCGTTTTGGTAGTGAATAAATCATAATTAATACTATTTGAGGTTTGGGTGCTGATTATTAAGATGACTGATACAAATCAGGTGAGGGAATATATTGTGACAAGCTTCGCGAGGTTGGAGTCAAAAGGCACCGCTGGGATTCGAACCCAGGATCTCCTGTTTACTAGACAGGCGCTTTAACCAACTAAGCCACGGCGCCGCTGCCAACGCAGCCTAATGTTTATTTTCTTGTTTATCCTATTAGTTTAACGTTCTTTTACCCAGAGATCTTGAAGACTAGCAAAGCTTGTCATGGTTGGTTCATCTTCTGTAGCCATGTGGGAATTTTATTTCGTCTCAGGTCAAATATATTGCCTGGTAAAGATGAGAAAATAATTTATGCAGATGCAATATATTATGCAAATAAAATGTTAAATTATGCAAATGCAAATTAATAAATAGTATTCTCACTGCATTTATCCTTATACACTAGACTGTATACAGTATATGTGCAAAACCCTGTAGACACCATAATATTACTCATGCATATGTGCTTGTTTACAATAATAAATAAATACAAATGTATTCCTCATTTGCACTTATATACACCTCCACTCTTCTGGGAAGATTTTCCACCAGATTTTGGAGCATGTCTGTGTGGATGTCATTCAGCCACAGAAGTATGAGTGAGATCAGACCCTGCTTTTGAGCATTGAGTTTGCTAGGACTTCTGCCTTTCTTTTGTTTCTGTCTGTGTTCTCCTCTGTCTCCAGTGTGTCGTTTTGCCTCACATCAAATATTTTCACCTGTATCCTATAACCATCAGTATATTTTAGTGTACCTTCTGCCTTGGTTTGTTGCTTGGTCCTTGTATTGTTTAGTCAGCCCATTGTGTATGCATTGTGAGCTCGGGTTTCTCCTGTTGTCCTTTTGCTCTTTATTTTTGGAACTCATTTGCTCAAGATTTTTGTGACTTTTTGGTTTGAATTTCTTTTTTTCTTTTTTTGTTTTGAAATTTCACGTATTAAATTAACCAATTAATATACAAATAAAAACTTAAACTACATTTCCAGTCTATCTTTGCTCTTGGGTCATTCTAAATCCCTGTGGCCCATGCATTCAATCCTGGTTCAAGCTTAGCTCCTGATAGAGATTTGGCATGCAGTCTGTATCCTACTTTATTCCAAAAGTGTTCATTTGGATTCTGTGATCTGTGCAGGACAATTATCTCCTTCCACTTCTTGACAACTGATGTCTTTATGTAAATTAGTTTGTACACAAGATGACTGTGGTGTTCAAACAGGTTTATTGTAATGCTTACTGAAGAAGTCTTTCTATTATTTCTAAGTTCTATAAATTGTTTTCTTTGAACTTTGTGTCTACAGATTGGAGAAGAACTGCATATGGGTGTAATTGTTGGGTGTCATATACTTTCGACCTTTTAGAGCATATGGTAATATTTTTAGAAGTTGTTTCTCAAAGTGTGGCCAGTAAAATATAACTCTTTGCTAACCTAAAAGATTAACTTTTGTTTACAAATTACATTACAGTTTTTTTAATAAACACTGTATGAAAATTAATATTTATTTTAGTTGTTTTATTGTATATTTATTGTATTGGTTTGTCTATATCCAATACAATAAATATTTTTGTCTATTTCTAAATGTAATTGAAAAAATAGTTTAAATAGTTAGCTGCATGAATAAAATGTGTTTTTTGTTCACTTGTTTGTTCACTTGTTTTTCCACCCTGTTATTATGCAATGATTTGCTTAAAGAAATCAGCCTCTAGGATTTTTCTTTGACCAATATTTCCTGTAGGTGCTGGATAACTATTTTACTAAAATATCTCCAATTTGCATCTAAAAGAAACTATAACAATCAAACAACTGATGCATTGTAACAATCTCTTCTTTATTTATAAGGAAGAAAGAGAGAATGCAGTCAGAACAGCATGGCCGTAAAGGCTTTAGTTGGTAGCGATGGTCTGGTCAATCCAGGAGCGAAGGCTAGTGACGCGAGCATACACTCCAGGCATGGATGTACTGCAGGTGCCACTGCCCCAGGAGACAATACCAACCAAGGTCCAAGCTCCAGATTTCTGGCACACCAAGGGACCACCAGAGTCACCCTGAAACAAGGAAGAACGAAAACACATGCATACATTAAATTTCTGGTTATTTGTAATAATATTAGACTATATCTAAATGTGGAAAACAATTGCTTTGAGGCAAAGCCGATTGTTAAAAGTGCTATATAAATAAAATAAATTTATTTTTTCCGTACTGTACATTCATGCTATACATTCTTTTCTTTTTTCTTTACTATACAAGTATTTATTTTCATCTGATGTTAGTTGTTCAACTAAATCAAGCTAAGCTGATCATTTGACTGAATGTTGTGAAAAGTTTACATATTTAATATTTGGTCAAATGTCTTATTTAAAACCTGCTATATACAGTGTAATCTCTGTTATCCATACTGTATTTTATTTAGATTATTTTTTAACAGCTGTAGATTAATAACCGAAAGGCATGCTATATATGATGGCCTTTTTCTGATAGAGCAGCTTTTTTTGTAATTTCTTTTAACAAATAAAAATATTTATTACATACTGTGTGCTTCATTTGCTTAGACTTAAATAACACAAGCCTAATATAATTAGCACATATTAAAAGTGATAAAATAAATAGATATTTTTTTACTGACCGGACAGTGTGGTGAAGCAGACTAGTTTGTTAATATATTTATTTTTTATAAAAGTTTCATATATTTTCAGTCTAATCCTCTAACATTTACAGTGTTTTTTCCTTTAACCCTAAAAATTTGAATTGGTTTCACTTGTTTTACTAATAGTTAATGGTGGTTAATTTTACCATGCAGGAGGAAGCACCAGAGGCTCCAGCGCAGATCATCAGGTTAGTAATTTTACTGCCCCAGTAACTCTGGCAGTTGGTGTTAGTCAGCAGTGGCAGAGCGGCCTGCTGCAGACGAGCAGGAGTGTTGGCAGCTAAAAGAGAACAAGAGAGTTCAAATTAAAGGAATAAATGTGGAATAAAGGAACAAAATTTCTCTTGATATAGTTAAAGCATAGTGTAGCTTAAGACAGTCATCACAAACGTTGCATTACCGTTGTATCTGGTCAAGCCCCATCCACTTGTGACACACTTCAAGCCACCAGCGAAGTTGTCGCTGGTTTCGGCCAAACACACAGGAGAGACACGGGGGCTGAGCTGGGCAGGAGTGGCCAGTTTGATCACAGCAACATCATTGTTGATGGTGTATGAATTGTATTTGGGGTGTCTGATAGACTGTGTTGGAAAGAGAATGGATATAATTTTTATTAGTAGTAGTAGTGGTATCTTAATAGTTCATTTGAAACAGTTTTTTTTCATCATAACCTCAACTTTCTGTGTTCTAATTAATATCTATAAGTTCATGCACTTTCATAGCCCTAACACAAACCTTTGCAATTTTCATGACCTGAACGTTCTCTGCATTAGAGGAGCGATCATGTTCTCCAAGGACCACAACGTGTGAGGTTCTGCAAACAAAAAAGTGTAATCTTGTAATGACATTTATGATATTTTGGTTTATCATTTTATTCACTGGAAAGACAAGCAAATAAATAAATATTAAGAAGTGTCTTTTGAGAAAACCAAAGCCTCTCAGTTGTCATGTTTTACACTGATTTGTGGGGTTGCTCATTTTTCTGTCCCTACCTGACATTGCAGTGAGCAGCGGTCACGACCCAGTACTCATTAACAAGAGAACCACCACAGAAGTGGAAGCCGGTACTGTCCTGAGAAGAAAACAGCAAGAAAACGAAGTCTAGTTAAACAAGTTCTCTTACAGCAAATGTGTATTGTAAGAGGAATTTTGCATGGTAGAGATGAGAAGAGATAGGAGGGTGAGTCTTACCTGCAGAGACACTTGCCAGGGCCATGAGTGTGGCACGGCCTCCTCACCGTTCACAATCCTGGCATATCCAGTAACGACAGGAGAAATGGCGGGAACACCACAACCTTCAAATAACACACATACACATTTCTTTCTTTTGGAATGAATTTTAAACCTAAACTAATATATGCAGTGTTGAAAAAAAACAGGAAAACATTAAATTCAAAGTTACATACCGTATGTTGCGCCAATAAAGGCGAGGCAAGAGAGAATCCACAGGAGAGCCATGATTTCACACTGCTCTAGCTGCATTGAGTGAGGGGTTTTATAGAACTACTGTGGCCTTGGATTTACTCTATCTTGTCAAATCATTCCAAAATAACTCCAGTTTCACCTGTGTACTTAGCCATATCAGAATATTTTTTCTCAGGACATTTACTGAAATTCTTATTGCAATACAGACAATAAAATTTAAATTTTTGTGTATTTGATATGATTTCCTTCTTTCTTTCTTTTACATTTTTTTATTTGTTTAACCTTAGCTGAGATAACCATTAAAAGTATATAATAATCATGAAATCTATTTATGTAATAGGTTTGCTTAGATAAAAAAAAAAGCCCTATTGTAATCTTCATAATAAATGCTTGCATCTTTTTATTCAGATTGTATGACTTTAAATAAACACTGAAAAAATCTTTATTTAACTTTTCTTTCAAATACAAAATACTCTTGAACTGCTCTGTTAATAAAGTGTAAAGTGTTAATTTAAACATGTTGAAATGTTTATTCAGGCATTGATAACCAAGTTACTCTGTAACATGTGCAGTAGGCTAAAAATAGGAAACATGTTAAAGAGAAACCCTGTGACCTTAAGACTAAAAGCTCTCTTGTAATCATAATCTCTGGATTAAAGCTTGCAAATGCTAAATTTATTTATTTAAAAGTCATTTTGATGCAATAAAACTAAGAAATTTGATGGTATTAAGGTTTACTTTGACCAAATATATATATAAATGTACAGAATTTTATTTTCATTCCCCTTAGCATGACTAACAGCTTCACACACTCTTGGCATCTGGACAGTTTCTCCAGCTGAAATGCTTTGCCATGCCTCTTGTAAAACTTTCCATAGATGTTATTCACCGGTTAATATTTATTTCTGACCTTGTGATCCAGTTCAGTAGAATTTAGATGTGGTGACTAAGCCGATCAATTCATGATAGATAAAAATCCAACCAGCCGTTTGCTCTCTAAATAACACTTACAGAGCTGGGACGTATACATATGCATCTCAATACATTAGAATATCATTAAAAAGTTGATTTATTGTAGTAATTCAATACAAAAAGTGAAACTTGTATATTATACAGATTCATCACACACAGACTGATTTATTTCGAGTGTTTATGTATTTTTATTTTGATTATTATGGATTACAGCTAATGAAAACCCAAAATTCAGTGTCTCAAAAAATTTGAATATTGAATATTGTGAAAAAGTTCAATATTGGAGACTCATGGTGTCACACTCTAATCAGCGAATTAAATCCAAACACCTGCAAAGTTTTCCTGAGTCTTTAAATGGTGTATCAATCTGGTTCAGGCTACACAATCACAGGGAAAGACTGAGCTCCAACTGACGCTTTCCTTGTGTAAAGCCACTCCTGAACCAGAGACAACGTCAGAGGTGTCTTCCCTGTGCAAAGGACAAAAAGGGTTGGACTGTTGCTCAGTGGGCCAAAGTCGTCTTTTCAGATGAAAGGAAAGAAAATGTTGCATTTCATTTGGAAATCAAGGCCCCAGAGTCTGGAAGAAGAGAGAAAAGGCACAGAATCCTAGATGCTTGAGGTTCAGGGTAAAATATGTACAGTCAGTGGTGGTTTAGAGAGTCATGTCATCTGCTGGTGGTGGTCCACTGTGTTTTATCAAGTCCAAGGTCAGCACAGCCATCTACAAGGAAGTTTTAGAGCACTTCATGCTTCCCTCTGCTGACCAGCTTTATAGAGATGCTGATTTTAATTTCCAACAGGACTAATACCTGATTTAAGGACCATGATATCCATGTGCTTGATTGGCCAGCAAACTCACTTGACCTAAACCCCATAAAGAATCCATGGGGTATTGTAAAGAGGAAGATATGAGACGTAGAAGAGGTGAAGGCCGCTATCAGAGCAACCTGATCTTACATAACATGTCAGCAGCGTCACAGGCCGATCGCTTTACATGCCACTGCAATAATTCATGCAAAGCGAGTTCCGACCGAGTATTGAGTTCTGTACATGTTCATACTTTTCAGTAGTCCAACATTTCTGTGCTCAAAAATTAAGTAATATTCACATTTTCTGAGATAATAATCATCAACAATTAAAAGAAATGAACATTTAAAATATATCAGTGTTTGTGTGTGATGAATATATATGAGTTTCACTTTTTGTATTAAATTACTAAAATAAATCAACTTTTTAATGATATTCTAATTTATTGAGATGCACGTTTATTTCAGGTCATAGTATTGTTGTATGGTGACAGAATTGCATGGCACTAAATTATGGAATGTTGGCCATGTTGGTTCAGTATTCCTTTTACCTGGAATGAGTCTGCAACCTTCCCTGCTCCAAAACTACCACAAACCATTAAGCTTTTACCTCCTATATTCCACTGTGTGAGGCAGTCTGCTAACATCTTCTCTTCTGTTCTCTGTCTTACATCAATTCTTCTGTTAGATCCAGAAATGTCAGGACTTGTTTTTCCACAGAAGTTTTTTCCAGTCATTCACTCCAATTCTTTTGTATTTTGGCTTTTTCCTAGTTTGTTGCATTTAAACAAAAGGAACATGCATTTGTCTCAAAAGTGATTAAACCTTTATCATAGACTAGGTGTTTTTCCAAACTTTTGACATATAAATATACTGTAATATTAAAACAAATAGTAGGTGTATTAAACAAAATATGCTCTTACAAATCTCTATATTTTACAATCAGGTTTCAAGCCTAATGATGTTACTTTGCATATGTTAAACTATAGGCTGCTTAATCTGTGTTGCATTTCATAAAAAGCTGCTTCTTCTTCTTCTTCTTCTTCTTCTTCTTCTTCTGGCTGCTCCCATTAGGGGTCGCCAGAGTGGATCATCTGTTTCCATACTACTTTGTCCTCTACATCTGCCTCTTTTATACCAGCTACCGCCATGTCTTTCCTTCACCACATCCATAAACCTCCACCTATCCAGGCTCTTCTCAACCTGCTCCCTACTCCCACCACAAATAACAATATCATCCGCAAATATCACAGTCCATAGTCCTGTCTGACATTGTCTTGCAACCTGTCCATCACCACTACAAACAGGAAAGGGCTCAGAGCCGATTCTTGATGCAGTCCAACCTCCACCATGAACCAGTCTGTCATTCCTACTACACACTTCGCTGCTGTCACACTGTCCTCATACATGTCCTGCACCACCCTCACATACTTCTCTGACACACCTGACTTCCTCATATAATATCACAACTCCTCTTTCTGCACTCTGTCGTACGCTTTCTCAAAATCCACAAGAACACAATTCAACTCCTTCTGACCTTCTATATACTTCTCCATTAACATTTTCAAAACAAATATTGCGTCCGTAGTGCTCTTCCTCAGCCTGAAACCATACTGTTGCTCACAGATGATCACCTCTTCTCTCAGCCTGGCTTCCACTACTCTTTCCCATAACTTCATGGTGTGACTGATCAACAAGTCCCCTGTAGTTACTGCAGGTCTGCACATTTTCCTTATTCTTAAAGATTGGTACCAGCACACTCCTTCTCCATTCCTCAGGCATCCTCTCACCTTCCAAAATCTTGTTAAACAATCTGGTTAAAACTAAACTGCCATCTCTCCTAAACATCTCCAAGCTTCTACCGGTATGTCATCTGGTCCAACCGACTTTCCACTCTTTATCCTCCTAATTGCTGCTATCCACTTCCTCCTTGACCATTTTGGCATCATCCAACCTTCTCTCTCTTATTCTCCTCGTTCATTAGCTGTTAAAAATATTCCCTCCATCTTCTCAACACACTCTCCTCACTAGTCAACACATTTCCATTTCCACCCTTTATTGAACTTGTAGCACATCCTTCTCCTGGACAATCGGTACAAATAATTTTCTCCTTCCTTAATGTCCAACTTCTCATACAGCTCCTCATATGCCTCCTGCATACTTTTCTAATCACTCTTACGATCCCAATCCTGTTTTGTCAACCTCTTTCTCCTTAAGCTCTCCTGCACTTCTTCATTCCACCACCACATCTCTTTGTCTTCCTTTCTATTCCCAGATGTCACACTATGTACCTTTCTAGCTGTATCTCTTATCACTTCTGCAGTAGTTGTCCAATCATCCAGCACCTCTTCACTACCACCGAGCCCCTGGCTGACCTCATCCCTGAACCTCACACTACAGTCTTCCTCCTTCAGTTTCCACCATCTTATTCTTCTCAGTCCTCACTTTCCTCCTATTCTTCTTCACCTCCAAAACCATCCTACAGACCACCATCTGATGCTGTCTATCTACACTGTCCCCTGCCAACATCCTTATAGCAAAATCTACCACCATCTGCCCTTCCACATTTCTCTCCTTAAGGTCTACCTACCCATCAGCTCCTCATCACCTCTGTTCCCTTCACCAACATGCCCATTAAAGCCTGTCTCAATCACCTTTTATTCATTCACAATCTTTCATTCCTAGGTACACCTTCTACCACTTCA
The DNA here is from genome assembly GCF_014805685.1 of Silurus meridionalis. NCBI lineage: Eukaryota > Metazoa > Chordata > Actinopteri > Siluriformes > Siluridae > Silurus > Silurus meridionalis. The sequence continues at coordinate 8,537,888 of NC_060893.1, read as the reverse complement.
TCCAACTCACTCCAGAATTTTTATTTCTCCTCCATCTCACAACCCACTTGTGGAGCATAAGCACTGATGACATTTATCATCACCCCTTTAACTTCCAGCTTCACGTTCATTACCCTATCAGAAAGTCTCTTCACCTCCACTACACTCTCACTGTACTCTTCCTTCAGGATCACCCCTACACCATTTCTCTTTCATCCACACCATGGTAGAACAGTTAAACCCACCTCCAATGTTCCTGGCCTTACTCCCTTTCTACTTGGTCTCCTGAACACACAACATGTCTACCTTTCTCCTCTCCATCATATCAGCTATCTCTCTCCCTTTACCAGTCATAGTACCAACATTTAAAGTACCAACCAGAACCTCCACATTTTTACACTTCTCCTTTCCCTGCTGTCTCTGTAAACGTCTTCCTCCTCTCCTTCTCCTCCTTCCCTTTTACCCTTTTGGCTAACAATACCTGTGGCGGTCGTTAACCCGGTCCTATGAAAGTCTGATTACTGATCTGCATATTTGATTTGGCACGTTTTACGCTGGATGCCCTTCTTAACGCAACCCGCCCCATTTACCCGGGTTTGGACACTAAGAGTGCACTGGCTTGTGCAACCCTAATGTCTGGATTATTTTATAAACAGTATCAGAAGCCTTATTTGTTTAAAAGTACAGCACGTATGCTAGTACACACATGTTGCCATGTTCTCATGGCAAGATGTAAAATCACTGCATCCACGGACGCTTTGTTTCTACGAGAGACGCTTCCTCTGGCGCGTGCATGGTTACGCACTAAGAGCCAATCGCAGGCATCGGATGTATGATTGACGTGTGTACTGGCCAATCCCCGCGTAGAGAGGCGGGACATTACCAAGCATGCATTAATACAAACAGACACACACCTACAAACTGAGTGAGATCAATTTAAAGCCTTGTCTTTGCATTTTCCCCCACACACTGGTGAGTTATTCGAGTTCGAAATTTCACTGTAAATGTATATATTTTTGGATATATATAGTTTCACACTTTCCGGTCTATGTCTTCTAACAAAAAAGTTTTTAAAACCGTTAGCTTTGCAGGGTAAAGCTAACCGGCTAGTTAGCTAGCTGATAATGGTGTTATGGTCTTTACCCCATGGTTAAAAAAGTGACATAAAGAACTGATTTTTGCCTATTTAGGGAAAACTTTTATATTTCCGTGGCCCATTAAAGTGGAACCCAAATTGATCTTTCAGAGAGTTTTCTTTACATGTAGACCAAAAACCAGAAAAGAATAGTTTTAGTGGTCAGATGTTTTTTTTTTTTTTTGTTAGTATATTTCATGACTTGATTTACAGAAAAATGGCCACTAAATCTTCAATTGATGTTTTTCTATTCTTGTCCTGCCAGATTGGAGATGTCAGCACCTCGATCTGCTTCATCAAAAAGTTTTACCTCAACTCCCCTCAAAAGCAAATCTGCTGTCCCTAGGAGCATCCCGAGAAGCAGGAGTGTAGAATCGACCGGCGATTCCACCTACTCATTACTGTCCCCCATTTACCACGATAGCTTCGAGTTATCAGATGACGATGCAGAAGAAGCGCTGAAAGAGTGTCCACCACTGGATGATCCCTCTCTTACAGAACTTCAAAGTGTATTACCCATCAGCCTTAGCAGGTATCTATAACTTTGTATTCTGATATTTTATTACTCACTGTTATATTATAAGTTCAACAGATTTTGTAAATCTTTATGCAGTATGATGTAGGAAGCATTGCATTGTGACATACATTATGGCCACCTGCCTGATATTGTGTTGGTCCGCCTTTTGCTCCCAAAACAGTTCTGACCCATTGAGCATTAACAGCATTAACTTCTACAGCAGTTTGTGCTACAGGAGCTCGTCTGTTCGATCAGACCACACGGACCAGCCTTTGCTTCCCACGTGCATCATCAATTAGCCTCGGCCACATATGAGCCTGTCGCCGATTCACCAATGTTCCTTCCTTGGACGACTTTTGATAGATACTGACCACTGCAGACCAGGAACACCCACAAGAGCTTCAGTGTTGGAGATGTTTTGATCCAGTCGTCTAGCCATCCCAATTTGGTCCTTGTCAAACTCGCTCAAATCCTTACGCTCGCCCATTGACATATCAACTTTGAGGACAAAATTTTCACTTGCTGCTTAATAAATCCCACCCACTAACAGGTGGTGATGCACTGCAAAACCTGGCAAACCAAATATCCGGCTTGGAGTAAAAAAATCTGGATTCTGGATTTTCCTTGAAGACTTTAACAGAGCAAAACTAACACATGATCTTCTAAAATACAGGCAGCATATTGATTGTTCCACTAAAGAAAATAACATGCTAGATCATTGCTACACAATTCTTAAGGATGCATATCGCCCTGTATGCCAGGTAGCCTTGGGGAACTCTGATCACTGCTTGGTTCATTATATTCCAACATACAGGCAATAGCTAAAGTCTGCTAAACCTGTAGTCAAAACAGTGAAGAGATGGACCAGTGAGGCAAAGCAGGAACTACAAGACTGCGTTGACTAAACTGACTGGAGTGTCTTTGAAGTTGAAGCTGACAGTTTGACTGACACTGCGACATCTTAGATCAGTTTTTGTGAAAATGTGTGTGCCAACCAAACGCTTCTGCACATTCAGTAAGAACAAGCCATGGTTCACAGCCAAACTTAGACATGCCAATTAGGATGCACACAGAGGGGAGGACAAAGCTCTTTATACGCAGGCCAGAAACCCACTGACAAAGCAGCCCAGAATTACAAAAAGAAGCTACTCTAAAAAGCTAAAAAGCAGGTTTTTAGCTAACAATCCTTCATCAGTGCAGAAAGCCCTGCAAGATATCACAAACTACAGGAGACCACCCCTCCCCACCGAAACAAACAAAGACTTGGCTGACGACCTCAACACCTTCCACTGCAGGTTTGAGAACAATATTTTCAAACCTCTCATCCAGCCCATTGACTGCCCCATCACACCCCAGCACTCATGTTGCGCTCTTGATTTCTGAAGAGGATGCGATTCTGCTCTTCCAGAGACAGAAAACAAGGAAAGCACCCAGCCCGCTCGGTGTCTCTCCCTCCTGTCTCAAAGTATGTCCTGACAAACTGGCTCCTATCTTCACCCATATCTTTAACAGGTCTCTGGCGCTGTGTGAAGAACTCTCCTGCTTTAAACTCTCCACCAACATCCCGGTCCCTAAGAAACCCTCCATCACAGGACTGAATGACTACAGGCCTGTCGACTACAGCAGCTGGTATTGGCCCACCTAAAGAATGTAACGGAACAGCTGCTGGATCCCCTAGAGTTTGCCTACCAAGCAAACAGCTCGGCGGATCACGCAGTCAATATGGGGCTGCGCTACATTCTGGAACATCTCGACTACTCAGGGGTGTATGCCCAGATTCTGTTTGTCGACTTCAGTTTTAATACAATAATTAAATAAATTCTCCACTTTAAACTCTAAACATAAAAAATTGCTCAGCAGAGCATGTACTTTCTACGCCAATTAAGAAAGAACGGTCTGCCACAGGAACTGTTGGTGCAGTTCTACACTGCTGTCATTGACTCTGCCCTGTAGACATCAATCACCATATGGTTTGGAGCAGCAACAGAACAGGACAGGAACAGACTGCAGAAAACTGTTAAAACAGCAGAAAAAAAACAATTGGTGCTCCCCTGCTCACTCTCCAGGACCATACAAGAACCAGGAAATGGGCAGGAAAAATCACTACTAGTGGGCCAACTCCTATCTTCTGGCAGGCTCCAGAGAACTTTGTTTACCAAAACTGCCAGACACAGGAACAGTTTATTTTCACCCTCATTATCAACTGACCTTAATAATTTGCCCTGATTCATATCAATAAATACTGCATTATCAAACCAGTCAGTAATCACGCCATCCCCATATGTTACACACACACTATTGCTGGTGTATATCATACACAAGTTCTAAAGTAACCTTTTTTTCTTACGTGATGCCCAATACTGCTATATGCACTACCATGCACTCTCACTCTTTATGTACATTACTGATCTGTCATATACTCTTGTGTTCTATTTAGTACTCATATAGTCTGTTTTTGTCTTGTATAATCTAAGCTAAATGTTTAGTGTTCTCTATGTCTATACCTTTTAGATTTGCCAACAGCTGGAATCAAATTCATTGTGCGTGTGTGTGTGTGTGTGTGTGTGTGTGTGTGTGAGAACACACTCGGACAATGAAACTGATTCTGATTCTGTTCTGTGTATGTATTTTCTTCTGTTTAGGAATGAGTCCCATCATGCAGAAGATACCTCAACTGAAAAGCTAAATCTGAGTGCATGGGAGCAGTGGCTTGTGAGTAAAGCCAAAGAAGAGCGAACCAAAACACATGAGAGATCACTGGAGGTGCATTTGGTTTATTAGGATATTTACTACTGTGCTGCAACTTTTGTAAATTTCCCATTGGGATGAATGAAGTCTATCTATCTGTCTGTCTGTCTGTCTGTCTGTCTGTCTGTCTGTCTGTCTGTCTGTCCGTCCGTCCGTCTGTCCGTCTGTCTGTCTGTCTGTCTGTGGACTTTTCTGTGATTTGATTAAATATTCAAATGTATGTGTAAATTCTTTATATTTCAGCAACAAGCTCTGAAAGAAAAGATGAAGCGAGAAGAAATGGAACAAAAACGAAAGAAAGCAGTCAGCGAGTGCAAGATTCAGGAGTGGCTGCAGATAAAGAGAGAACAGGTACTAGTCACGTTCTTTTCGAGTTAATAGTTTTTCAGTTGCACCAAATTTTTTAAAAGGTTTTATTCCACTTGCACAACAGCAATTTTTGCTAACTTTAACAGTTTTTGCCTGCTATACAATTCCATAAGCTTGAGCCCACAGCAAATCTGTGATTTGAATTACAGTCGTCATCACCACTGTCAGAGATGACACTATTCAACAGATCTGTGTGATAATTGAAGATAACTAATAAATAGGGGTGTAACAATACACTGTGACACAATGCATAGTGATGTAAATATGTGAGTGTGCACACTGGAAAAGTGTGAATTCAACATTTTGTTCTTTATACGTCTAATGCAGTTGCACCATTTGAACAGCAGAGGTCCCAATCTCAATATCACATAGATACAATCAATTCACCGAGCACTCTATTAAGAACATCTGTGTGCCTGCCTCATTCATGCGATTATGAACAATAAGGAAAAATTGGATCTCCTGGGATTTTCATGCACAACAATTGTCTAGATTTTAATGAGAATGGTGCAGTAAAGAAGAATTCTGTTGACACAAATGCCTTATTGATAAATGAGGTTAACAGAATGGTCAAGAATGGCCAAATTTGATATTCACTGTATTTCAGAAGGTGCAAAACCTTGAATCTTAAGCACTTTTGTCCGCCAAAAGCAGAAAGCTAAGTCTGCAGATGGCACAGACTCACCGAAAATGGGACATTTGAAGACTGGAAAAATGTAGCGTAGTCTGATAAATCTTGACTTCTTCTGAGACACACAGATGATAGGATCAGAATTGGGTTACACCAGCATAATTTCATGGAGCCGACCTGCTGTGTGTCAACGTTCCAGGCTGTTGAGCTGTGGACATAATGCATCATGTAACAAAGCATCTGTTTTCTGAAATTGGTTTCATGAACATGACAATGACTACAGTGTTCTTCAGTGGCCTTCTCAGTCTTTGCTGTTGAATTGGATCGAACCAAACCTTCTCTTAAACCAAACACACACATATTCAGAATTTATTTTGTTTGGGTATGTATAGTGTTTTCTATTAAATACTACTTTTTTTTCCTTTCACAGGAGAAACAGGAAAAGCTTTTTAAGGAGTCCCAGAAAACAAACAAATTTCTTCACGAAGAACAGAAACGGTTGGAGATAGAAAAAAAAGCCGAAGAAAAATATAAAGCCTGGCTGCATAAGAAAAAGCACGAGGAAAAGGAAAGAAAATTAAAAGAGCAAGTATGTTTATAGAGACAATTATTTAAAAAAGTAAACAAGGTGAATGATTCTGTTTATTGATGTAAGGGGTTTTAATTTTTATTGACTAACAGGAAGAAATAACTAGACAAGAAGAGGAGGAGAGAGAGCGAAAAGAAAGAGCGGACGAGACGTTTAAAGAGTGGCTTAAAAGCATTAAGGACAAAGAAAGGCATAAACGTCAGTCATCGGCATGTTCGGCCGGTAAGCCGAAAAATCTCATTTAAAAGAGGGAAGAGAGGGGGGAAGGAAGGAAAAGTAGGGGAAGAGAGGGGAAAAAAAGGGGGAAAGTGTATGTGTTTGTATGTGTTGTATGTGTAAAAATCTTTCAATAAAAAAGACTTAAAAAAATATATATAAAAAAAATAAATAAATACGCACTGAACATTAACTTTAGTTCGATTATTTTATTTAAATCTTTCTTTGTCATGTAAAAGTATTTTATTCATTTTAAGCTGAAACCTTTTCTTCTTGTTTTTTAGGTGGCTATGACAATCTAAACTATCCATCTCCCAGTTTTGTAAATCCTATTCCTTGGAAACCTATTCACATTCCACAGCACGATAGAACACCTGGGACGAACTCATCACACAGGAAACAGCCAGGTCCATCGAAATATCACTCAACTCCATGTACTACTTACAAACATAAAGACACGTTCAGCTTTGCATCCAAGAGACGGTGATTGGGTCATTTTCAGATCAAATATTTGCTTGATTTCCATATCACCAACACCACACTGCAATGTGGCGATTTTATACATTTGTCATTTTGTAGGGGCAAAAAAAATAAAATTAACATTTAAACCTTTTTTTTTTTTTTCTTCAATAAAATTCTACCACTTGAGCAAGGGAAGGAACGGACAAGGTTTCACTGTGTCAACACACACCTAATGTTTGGTTTCATGTAAGAGTTTCCAAGGAACCAAAACAAGACTATGAATGTGACTTGCTGGGGTTAGTAATTAATGAGCCTTTATTCTTGTTTATACATACAGGCTTATTCCTACATGTCCCTCACAAAGACTTCCCTGTCTCAAATAGCAAATAGCCTGCTCTTTAAGCAGCGTGTAAACAGTGGTGTAGAGATTTCAGTTGACATTGATACAGCATAACTGCTGAAAAATAAAATATCAGTCTAGTTTAAAATACTTTTCAACTCTATCAAAAAAATATGCAGATTTGTTGTATGTTTAGACATAAACGCTTTTTACTCAAAATAAGTGCCAGATGTCACACACTTGTGTACTGTCCAGTGCCGGGCAGTGCCTTGTGGCTCTGTGAACTATGTTGACGACACAAGTCTGTGTGTGTGGGTGGATGGGTGGGTTTGTGAATGAATACGAAGAGGTTCTTGCACACTCAGACAACAACGTCATTACAACTAATTACAAAAGCAAACTTTCTGGGACCAAAGGTAATTGAGCAAGTTCTCAATTTAATTTGTTGTATTTTTCCATAGATTGGCAGATATTCACACTTTAATGTAATAATCTTTTCATGTATGTTTACTGAAATGTTTGGTGTTAGGGGATGACTGTGGGAGAGAAAACTTAATGAACAACTTTGGTTAGTCAGGATCAGCTGTAATCTTTTGTCTTTGTACTTCAGAGAACTAAATGCAGTTTGGAAAGCTGAGCGCTTGCTTGGCATAAAAAAAAAAAAAAAAAAAACCCAGAAGGCTGTTAGAACGAGACGAGGCATGCTTCACTGAGCTATGTCTTTGCCGACCAAAGGTCACCTCCCAAGACAGTAAAATCAGAAATGTGTGTGTATTAATGTTCTCACTTTGCATAGTGAGACTTCAGTTTTCAACCGAACAAGGAAAGGAAAACGGAAAAGTGGGCACTTCTGGTTAACGAGGTTTGCTTAAAAACAATTCCAGGAGATGCAGTGGTGCAAATGGGCCAGCAAATGGAAATCTCACCTACCAGGGCAGGTAGGGGTGTGTTTGTTGACATTTTACTTGGTGTTAAGGAGGGGAGAGAAAACAAAGCAGAAGCAGCAGTCAGTTCATCCAGTCTATCCAGCTTATTAGTAGTTAGATGATTAAAACTTGTAACGTATAATACAGGGGCACTTTGTTTTTTTGTTTTTTTGGTTTATATTTTGTGTATCGTCTGAACATCAATCATGTTTAAGAATAAAATAGTTAAATAGTTTACAAACTCCAGGGATTAGTTGAATGTGGAAGTTCTGGGTGTGTTACGATATCTTTTCTCATCATGATTGCACAGTCTACAGGAGCACAGGAAGAGGTTGCCTGTGATTTCCTATTTAAAATTATCTTCCTTGGAGACGGCAATGTGGGAAAGACGTGCATCATCCACAGCTTAAAGTCTGGAGAGTTCAGAGACAAACAGCACAACACTATTGGTGTAGACTTCACTGTACATACTATGGATATAGATGGCAAGCGGGTGAAGGTAAGTAATGAAATTGTTCAAAAGATTTTCACTAAAAAAACTTCTTGACAAGTATTAAAGTATATCATATATCATAAAGTATATATATTATAAAGTATATATTATAAAGTATATAAGACAAACTTTTAGAATAATATTCCCTGGATGTGGTGCTTATACATTTTTTTTTTTTTTTTAGTTATGACAGGAATAGTGGTCTATCACCCATAAACCACTACAGAGCCCACTGAAGGTCATGTCATAGGGATTTCATTGTATTCAATTTTAACAGAAGAACCTGTTTCTCTTTGTAGAATATTTGTGTCAGTTAATCCATTATGCTATTTTCTCAAACTCTAGTTTTTTGAACTGGGTTAATCATTCTGGCACTTACAACCATGCCATGGTCAAAACCACAGAAATCACATTTTTCCTCATTCTGATCTTTAATGATTATCCACGTGATTTTATGTGCTGAGCTGCTGCCACATGATTGGCTGACTGTATAATTGTAGGAAGGATCCGGCGTTCCAAATAAAATGGTCAGCGAGTGCATTATGATTGGGATCCATCTAACAAATACATAGTGTTGTTTTATATAAATGTTAATGTAATACTTGCCTTTCTTGAGATGTATGTATTTGGTATTTAGTTTAAGTCTTACACCAAGTGTTTTTTCATTTCTATTTTAGGGAAGGGGCCGATATGCTAAATAAAACAACACATAAGGTACATATAATAAATACCTATTGTATTGTTTTATTTAGCGTTTAACCAACTAAACTAGTGAAACAAACAACTGCTTTTAAAAAAGTAATATTTAAAATATATAAATGTTACTGTTTCTGTAATACCGATAGTTAAAAAATCACAGACACCTGAAAACACCAACGGAATTTCATCACGAAGCACCTGTGATGCAAAGCGATTAGCAACAATTCGGCAAAAAATAAAAATAAGAACAACTGAAAGTGTGAATTGAAAGAACTGAAAGCCTTCTATAAAAGCATTTTTCCCACAGCTCCATTTCTTTTCTGCATTAAAACAAAGTTTTCATTATGCTCTTGGGAGATACACCACTTAAAAAGCACACTATTATCATTTCTCACACGCCAAACAGCTTTTTCAGGACTAATCATCTACTGAATGACTAGCGCTCACAGCTAAATATGCTAGTTATCCTCATGAAGTCAATTTGCCCAACCCCACATTTAGCATGTGTATGAACAGATTCTGACTCTTCAGAATATTGTTTCCCAACCATAGTCCAGGAAAACTCATAGTCCTGCACATGATAGTTTTCCTGCTAGACGATGTCAAGATCTCTAATAGTTAAATAAGTATAGTTACAAAATGTTCCACTCGTAAATAAAGGAACATTCTACTTCTTGGAAACCAATGATTGTACAGATTGTACAGCTTGAACAGTTTGTAATGACTTGGTTTTTATTTTATTTTATTTTGTATTTTTTTAAATGTAATTAGATCTTTTGAGCTCTGGTGTAGTATGTTAGCATCATAAAAGAAAGGCCATTCAGCTGCTCAAGAACCAAGATATAACACTATAAACAAATACAGCCCATTCTGATTAATGGGGATGTTGCAGTTGCAGAATTGTAGACACCGTTGTGTTTTTTCTAGCATGTTAGAATTGCTAGCTACTTGATTTCAGACTGAAATGGGCCAGTGTGAGGGGACGTCTATAAAATTTGCAAGATGTTTGTAGCTAATAGGTCCTGGCAGTGGTTGTTAAATGAGTTGTCTATTGATTTGGTAGATAATTATAGTACGATTACAAGGATCTGTTTCAAAATGATCCTCATGCAAAATGTTATAATGAGGATAATAATACTAATAATTTTTATTTTATATAGTGCCTAAAAAAGAAGCATCTTAAAGTGCTTTCCAAGCATAGAGGGAAAATGTAAATAAAGATCAAAATTATAATTAATAATAGTATTAATAATAAAACTAATAAGAAACATTAAATGGGTAAATAAACATCACAAAATACATCACAAAAATAAAAACATTTAATAAAAGCTATCCTGAAAAAGTGAGTTTTAAGAGCAGATTTAAAAACACTGAAAGACTCGGCCTGTCTAATCTCAGTCGGGAGAGAATTCCACAGCTTTGGTGCATGTCAGAAAAAAGCCAGATCACCCATAGAGCGTAAAAGGGTAGGAGGAACAACCAAAAGACCGGAAATCAGAGGAATGGAGAACACACCTTGGACTGTAGACAGTTAAAAGCTGTGTCAAAAATGTATCCGGAATCTGACTGGAAGCCAATGCAATGACTCCAAACCTGGAGAGATATACTCACCAGACCTGGTCTTAGTCAGAACCTGAGCAGCTGAACTTTGGATAACCTGTAATTTGTTTTATGTAGATTTCAAAACCCCAAAAAGCAAAGTATTACAGTAATTGATGCATAAAAAACACAAAAGAATCGATCAAATTTTCAGCAACCAAAAAAGCAATCATGGGGAGGAGTCTTGCATTGTTCCTGCGATGAAAAGAATGAGGTTTTTACTATACTTTGAACATGAGTCAAATGTTGTTAAATATATATTATGCCTGTTTGCTCAATATATATTTGAAAGATTTATGGTGTATGCAGATGCAGATATGGGACACGGCTGGTCAGGAGCGTTTCCGCACCATCTCACAGAATTACTACCGCAGCGCTCATGGGGCGATGATCGCCTATGACCTGACACAACGTTCCACCTTCGACTCACTACCTCACTGGATACACGCAGTAGAACAGTATGGAGTTGCCAATGTAGTCTTTGTACTTATAGGTACGAGTCATTGTACTTTATTACATTGGGTTTATGTAACCACAGGTGAACCTTCAACTGGGAGTCAATATAAATGAGTGCTATATTTCAAGTAAGAAAAGAGGAACATTATACTTGTAGGAAAGTCTGAAAGCACTTGCTAAAATAGATTGTATTGGACTTTTTTTGTTCAAGCTATTTGTCAACAACTTTATTGTATTGTCTGTAGAGAAACTAACCAGGACTTGATCCAGAAATTCCTATACACAAGATACAGCAGAGGTTCTACATTATACTTTAGTATAGTCGGAGACTATTTTACATTCATTTACATTAATTTACATTATTGGTTCAATTTCATGGACCAAACGCAGTACAAAATCATTTCATGACTATTAGAGCCATAGTGGTTTCTAATCCTAAATCTTTCACTGACAACACATTAGGCTCAATATCAAATCCATTCAGTTTTATGGGATAATGGAATAACTTTCATTGTTGTGAGTTCTGATTTCCGCTACTGCACTTAAATAAAAAAAAAACAACAACTCAAGAACCAATAAGACTGCAGGATAAATGAATCTATAAAATAAATTGAGCTGTCTTCTTAGTCTATGTGAATGAGGTTGCTGATAATGTGGAGTAGGAACAAATAGTGCATTTGGGTGTGTAATACTATTCCAGTGAAACCTTAAAGTAACAGGTTTGCAGTAGTGGTCTAGGAAACAGATATGACTCTGCAGAATATTGATAATGAAGGTGATTATGATTGCAAAACATATAGATTAAATGGACAGTTTAATAGACCATGTGCATTAAAATGTATAAAATTAAAAAAGCAGTACTTTAATATGAAATATGTTAGAAGCATGCCTCTGGAGAAAAGCTGGGGAAAAAACATTATTTTTCCAGGGCATTCTTGTTGAAAGATTATGCAGATGTCAAACACAAGTTTGCCGTGGAAACCAAAAACCAGCACAGCACAATATTTTCCACAATTCTCAGGCTCTGTCTTAAAGAAACATCTTTACACCAGCTCATGTCAATTATATTTTACCTTCAATGTAGTTGATCACAACCCAGCCATTAGGGGGGCACAAGCCAGTGCACTCTTAGTGCCGGTCCCAAGCCCGGGTAAATGGGGAGGGTTGCGTTAGGAAGGGCATCCAGCGTAAAACATGTGCCAAATCAAATATGCGGATCACAAAGGAGAATTTCATACCGGATCGGTCGAGGCCCGGGTTAACAACGACCGCCACAGGTATCGTTAGCCGACAGGGTACCGGTGGAAATTGGGCTACTGTTGGCCGAAGGAGGAGAAGGAGAGGAGGAAGACGTCTACAGAGACGGCAGGAAAAGGAGCAGTGTAGGAGAGTAGAGGTTCGGGTTGGTACTTTAAATGTTGGTACTATGACGGGTAAAGGGAGAGATAGCTGATATGATGGAGAGGAGAAAGGTAGATATGCTGTGTGTTCAGGAGACCAAGTGGAAAGGGAGTAAGGCCAGGAACATTGGAGGTGGATTTAAACTGTTTTATCATGGTGTGGATGGGAAGAGAAATGGTGTAGGGGTGATTCTGAAGGAAGAGTACAGTAAGAGTGTAGTGGAGGTGAAGAGAGTTTCTGATAGGGTGATGATCGTGAAGGTGGAAGTTGAAGGATGATGATAAATGTCATCAGTGCCTATGCTCCACAAGTTGGCTGTGAGATGGAGGAAAAGGAAAGATTCTGGAGTGAATTAGATGACGTGGTAGATGGTGTACCTAGGAAAGAACGATTGGTGATTGGGGCAGACTTTAATGGGCATGTAGGTGAAGGGAACAGAGGTGATGAGGAGGTGATGGGTAGGTATGGTTTTAAGGAGAGGAATGTGGAAGGGCAGATGGTGGTAGATTTTGCTAAAAGGATGGAAATGGCAGTGGTGAACACGTATTTTAAGAAGAAGGAGGATCATAGGGTGACGATAAGAGTGGAGGAAGGTGCACACAGGTGGACTATGTGCTATGCAGGAGATGCAACCTGAAGGAGATTGGAGACTGTAAGGTGTTGGCGGGGGACAGTGTAGCTAGACAGCATCGGATGGTGGTCTGTAGGATGGTTTTGGAGGCGAAGAAGAAGAGGAGGAATGTAAGGATTGAAAGAAGAATAAGATGGTGGAAACTGAAGGAGGAAGAGTGTAGTGAGGTTCAGGGAAGAGGTCAGACAGGGGCTCAGTGGTGGTGAAGAGGTGCCGGATGATTGGGGAACTACTGCAGGAGTGATGAGGGAGGCAGCTAGAAAAGTACTTGGTGTGACATCTGGAAATAGAAAGCAAGACAAGGAGACGTGGTGGTGGAATGAGGAAGTGCAGGAGAGCATTAGGGAAAGAGGTTGGCAAAACAGAAGTGGGATCGACAGAGTGATGAGAAAAGTAGGCAGGAGTACAAGGAGATGCGGCAGCAGGTAAAAGGGATGTGGCGAAAGCCAAGGAAAAGGCATATGAGGAGCTGTATAAGAGGTTGGACACTAAGGAAGGAGAAAAGGAGTTATACCGATTGGCCAGGCAGAGGGACCGAGCTGGGAAGGATGTACTGCAAGTTAGAGCAATAAAGGATGGAGAGGAAATGTGTTGACTAGTGAGGAGAGTGTGTTGAGAAGGTGGAGGGAGTATTTTGAGCAGCTGATGAATGAGGAAAATCACAGAGAGAGAAGGTTGGAGGATGTGGAGTTGGTGAAGCAGGATGTAGATAGGATTAGTAAGGAGGAAGTGAGAGCAGCGATTAAGAGGATGAAGAATGGAAAGTCGGTTGGACCAGATGACATACCGGTAGAGGCGTGAGATGTTTAGGAGAGATGGCAGTGGAGTTTTTAACCAGATTGTTTAACAGGATTCTGGAAGGGAGAGGATGCCTGAGGAATGGAGAAGGAGTGTGCTGGTACCGATCTTTAAGCATAAGGAGATGTGCAGACCTGCAGTAACTACAGGGGAATTAAGTTGATCAGTCACACCATGAAGTTATGGGAAAGAGTAGTGGAAGCCAGGCTGAGAGAAGAGGTGACCATCTGTGAGCAACAGTATGGTTTCATGCCGAGGAAGAGCACCACAGATGCCTTATTTGCTTTGAGGATGTTGATGGAGAAGTATAGAGAAGGACAGAAGGAATTGCATTGTGTATTTGTGGATTTAGAGAAAGCGTGCGACAGAGTGCCAAGAGAGGAGTTGTGGTATTGTATGAGGAAGTCAGGTGTGTCAGAGAAGTATGTAAGGGTGGTGCAGGACATGTATGAGGACAGTGTGACGGCAGTGAAGTGTGCAGTAGGTACGACAGACTGGTTCAGAGTGAAGGTTGGACTGCATCAAGGATCGGCCCTGAGCCCTTTCCTGTTTGCAGTGGTGATGGACAGGTTGACGGACGAGGTCAGACAGGAGTCTCCTGGACTATGATGTTTGCAGATGATATTGTGATTTGTGGTGAGAGTAGAGAGCAGGTTGAGAAGAGCCTGGAGAGGTGGAGATATGCGCTGGAGAGAAGGGGAATGAAAGTCAGTAGGAGTAAGACAGAGTACATGTGTGTGAATGAGAGAAAGGGCAGTGGAGTAATGCAGTTGCAGGGAGAAGAGGTGGAGAAGGTGGAGGAGTTCAGGTACCTGGGGTCAACAGTGCAAAGTAATGGAGAGTGTGTTAGAGAAGTAAAGAAAAGAGTGCGGGCAGGGTGGAGTGGGTGGAGAAGAGTGACCGGAGTGATTTGTGATAGTAGGGTATCTGCAAGAATGAAAGGGAAAGTTTATAGGACTGTGGTGAGACCTGCGATGTTGTATGGATTAGAGACAGTGGCATTGAGTAAAAGACAGGAGGCGGAGCTGGAGATAGCAGAGCTGAAGTTGTTAAGGTTTTCGTTGGGAGTGACGAGGATGGACAAGATTAGAAATGAGTTTATTAGAGGGACAGCGCATGTAGGATGTTTTGGTGACAAGGTGAGGGAGGCGAGATTGAGATGGTTTGGACATGTGCAGAGGAGGGACATGAATTATATTGGTAGAAGAATGCTGAGGATGGAGCCACCAGGTAGGAGGAAAAGAGGAAGTCCAAGGAGGAGGTTCATGGATGTGGTGAGGGAAGACATGCAGGTAGTTGGTGTTAAAGAGGCAGATGTAGAGGACAGGGTGGTATGGAGACGGATGATCCGCTGTGGCGACCCCTAATGGGAGCAGCCGAAAGAAGAAGAAGAAGAAGAATGTAGTTGATCACAACCCCAAGCAGATACACTGAATCCTAAAACAGTGTCTTTAGATTTACCTTTTATTTTCATGATTTAATTTATCTCCATAAGTGCATTGTGCTGGGAAATATCTTAAGAGTAAGAAATGATCTTCAGAGAAGTCCATGAGACCACTGTGTCCACACTGACTGTCTTAGCCTTGAGGCATTCCTAAGGACCCCCTCACACCACAATCATGTTTACAGCACATTTATTACACATGTGAATCTCAAGAATAATGTCTAAGATTATACATGGATAGATGACGAATACCAAGTGTATTGCACAAATATAATGTTTATGGTCAGAGATTTATTCTTGATCTAAAGCCTCAAATCAGTTCTGAAATTATGATTTTGTTGGAGAAATCATTTAAGGGTTGAAACAGGAACTAATAGTTATAACAGGTATACTTATAAGGGACGCATAAGAATTTGGTGGACCCGATGTGTTCGGCAAGACGATCACAACTGCTTTTAAATGCAACCTCAAGATCTGTATTATGTTCCTTTATATATATATATATATATATATATATATATATATATATATATATATATATATATATATATATATAATGTGTGTGTGTGTGTGTGTGTGTGTGTGTGTGTGTGTATGTATATATAAATCTGGTTTAAAAGCTAGCACTTATTCATAGGTGATGGCCATGTGGCCTACAAAGAGCACATTCCTTGAGGTTCTTCTTAGGTTTAACATCAAAAAGGTTTCCATTAGGTTTATGTATACTATACTGTCTACTACAACAAAATAGAATGTGGAACTGAGCTTAAAATAAATGGACACATTTCTGTAAAAGTACATATTTTCTTGTTATACATAACATTATTATGATAATATGATAAGCTGCTTTGAAACAATGTCTGTTGTGAAAAGCGTCATAGAAATAAACTTGACTTGATTATTATGCAGTATACATAACTACTTTCAGGGCATTTTACCCTTACAAAAAAAAATCTAACTAAAATATCTTTAACTTCCATTTTATTGTTCTTTCTTCAGGTAATAAGTGTGACCTGCAGCCCCACCGACAAGTGTTGTTTGAGGATGCTTGCACTCTTGCTGAACAGAAGGGTGCTCTGGCTGCTCTGGAGACATCTGCTAAGGAGAAACATAATGTACAAGAAGCCTTCGAGCTAATGGCACGGGAGCTGATAGTACGAAACGGAGGCATAGGCCCACAAGAAGCACTGTCAGATTCTCCAAATCTCCTTCTATATTCCGAGACTCACTCAATCGGGGAAGTGGAGTCTCTAAAGAAGAAAACTTGTGACTGTTAAATATTCGTTTTTTTAAAGAATGGTTTTCTTTTACAGGCCTCTTGAAGACTTCCAAAAACATTTCCCAATACTTACTCCTGTCTCATGTACTGTACATATTGTGTGCAATGATATTTTAACTCGTATTTTAATATTATTATAAATAATATATTGCTGTTGTTTTTTTCATGTTAACAAGTAATAAAGTGGAGAAATGATGCCTATGAACTTGCTTCACAAAACATTTATTTTGCTTAAAAGCAATGCAACTTTTACATTTTAAAAGTGTTCAAACATTTTTCACCCAAATAAAAGGAATCATTTTTGAAGATCTTAAAATAACATGAAAAACTGCATGCCAGGGAATAATAACAAAACATTTTGCATCCAAGAATAAAATAAATGTTTTGAAGGGGAATTTTACAATGTTAAAAATGCTTTAAAAATGATTTACATAAATATCAGGTTTAGTGCAACACACTATAACTAAAACGGTTTTAACTAAACTTTGCCTGTAATACAATATTGCTAAAAAAAAAATCATACAATTAGAAATTCCTATAAATCCTTGAAATATTTAGCTACCATTACAGTATTTTGTATTACAGACCTGGAGTTGTGCTACATTACTTCATGTGTAGAGTTTCCACTGTGTAAAGTGTTCAGTTTTGTTCTTTAATTGTCTATATGTATTTGTGATTTTGGAAGCATGTGGTTTATTGCAGACTAGAACCCTCCTGCTGGAAGACAAGCTCCACAGCCTCGAGTACATCCTGAACTACAAAAGAAGGCTGGGTCAGGGTCGGATCAAAGTGGAAATCCCGATGCCCGTGAAAGATGCGCTGCTCTGTGACCGTTTGCTCAGGAGAGAGCTCCTCCTGCTCTCTGTTGTAGACGCCTGTGCACACTAGGATAGAGGTGCAGCTCTCAGGTAGACGGTGCTTGTATGAGCCGCCGACCAACACCTTGCCTGAATTTTTTGCATCGTCAACTGTTTCATAGTGGACATCACCTGCTACATGACTGGCTGAGCCACCTTGTGCATGAACCCGAAACTTGCTATTGTGCTCTGACTGCAGGTAGCGGTTATAGAGGTTTGCTCCATAGATGTCAGCCATAGGGTTATCTCTGTGGGAGACATGGTTCTTTTTTAGAGGAAAGCATCAATAAAGGGTTATAGGGTTCATTAAATGAAATGATCATTTTATCAGTTTTACCCAAAAGGTTATTATTACAATTTTTTTTTTTAATCAAAAGCAAACATTAATCCCGAAGGCTTAATATACAAATGCTGAAACCACCTTAATTTTTAGCAAGCTTTAATTAATTGTATTTTTTTAGACAAACTCTTTTTGCATTTATTTTGTCTATTTGTATTAATGATCCAGTCACATAATTTCTCATGTAGTGTGTTTGTTCATACGTCATCACACAAGTCAAGTCAAGTCAAGTCAACAAGCAAATTATGCATGATTATAGTTTTTGGGGTTTTTTTGACGCCATTTTCTTACATGAACATCATCTCTGCAAGAACAACACCAAGGCCTTAACTCACCCAATGGCATATAGTCTTTGGACAGGTTCTGTCCATCCTAGCTTCTCTGCCTGCTGTCTGATCAGCAGCTCTGCGTAGTTATAGGTCACCACACTGGGTTTCCCAATCAGAGCCTCGTAATGCAGGTCGTAACCCGTGATCTTCTTATAGATGCTCTCCAAACACACCAGGAACATTCCATGACCGAATCTAAACAGGAATAACAAACCAAATGAAGTAGTCATTATTACCGGGCTTTGGATTCAACATTTTTTAACTAAGAGTGTTAACCACACTAAAATATCAATATAGAAATAAGATGTTTAAGAACTTTTGTTTACAAATAATATGCATTAAAATCTTTTTGGACATGTGATTCCTCAGACACTGCTGTGGGGAGACTGACTGACTGACTGACCGAGGACTCTTTGCCTCTGCCATCCATAGCAGGTCCATGTTGCAGGCCAGCACTGGGATATGGGGGTAATGCATTGATGTCACAGAATTTCCTGGCTTTCCATTGGTCAGGAGAACATCCACAATCATCTGAAGGCTAGTCTCCCACCTGATTGGCTCCCCAATCAGAATGACAGCTGAAAATGAAAGCATATATTGAGATCTAAGGGGAACCCAAAATGAAAGCAATGAATTGAGATAAAATAAAAAAATAACACTTGCCTTCAATAGGTTGGATGTCCTTAGATGGACGAACCTAAAAAATATTGTGTGTATTACATGAAATTTACCGAAAATAATTTCAAGTTTGCATACATTAATCCAAAGTGTGCAAGAACTGTAAGAAGTCTGCAAGAAGTGTAATCAAGTTTAATGTATGTATGCATGCAAAAAAACTTAAAGGCAAAATTTAGTCTTCAAACAAATGTAAATCTAACTATATATCAATGCCTTTCACTAAGCAGTGCAACTGTAGGGTCCCTGGTGGTCTAGTGGTTAGGATGCGGCGCTCTCACCGCTGCGGCCCGGGTTCGATCCCCAGTCAGGGAACCAACCCCAGCCACTCTTAGTGCCGTGTCAAGCCCGGATAAATGGGGAGGGTTGCGTTAGGAAGGGCGGATGATCCTCTGTGGCAACCCCTAATGGGAGAAGCCGAAAGAAAGTATAGTGTACTAAGCAGTGCAAATGTAATTCCTCACTATGTCTTTGGGTCGGCGATCGTGATCCACCATGTCCAGGAGAGGGTACGCCTCTCGCAGCATATCAATGGTGACAACATTCTCAAAGCCCAGACTGGAGTTGGTTTAGTTAAAGTCAACCTTTTAAAAGAAATCCCAGTGTAGTTTTAAACAGTATTAATGATGATGAGGTAATGACAGTGATTACAATTGTTACTAGAAAGTTGTGTATGTGTAATAAATAGATGCATGTAATTGTAGGTACATATGCAAAAAACTATACTTAACAAGGTTTGGGCAAAAATAAGACCTAGCCTTACACCATCAGTATTTCGACCAAGGTAACAATTATGAATGGCAACACAAGTTCACGTGAATAAACAGGCATTTAAGGATACTTATGTGCAACTTCAACAACCGGCCCCTGTCCAGACACCAAGACACACATCTTATGGAACTGACTGAAGACCCGTAAAGGACTGTGGGACAACATGACCTGATCTGGCGACACCTAAAAACAAACAAACAAAAGATTAACAGATAAATGTAGATTTCTTTGGACAGAGTACACTTTTATTGATCTGCAAGACTGACCTCTACTTCTAGAAGATGAGACAGCTGCTCTGCTTTGTTCTGCCGGACTGAGTTCCCCGCATTGGTAACAAAGACCACAGGGACTTTATATTTTCCATTTCTATCCACCAGATTCTTAAAGCACTGCTTGGCTGCCGGAATGGGGGTTCTTCCACGCACCAGGACTCCATCAATGTCGAAAAGGAGACCAAAAGAGTTTGGGGAAGGCTTAGAAAATAATAAAAACATATAAAAAAACACATCAGTCAGTTTTACGAAATGATGTTGCTGGCAAATGTGCAAATATTCTTGATTATTTATAATCATTTTGGTTGAATGGACAAAACAATCTTTCAGCAAGAAGTTTATTTTACTTTATTTTTGTTTTAAAATGTTTGTGTGGTTTGGGGAGACAGGTAAATCAGTCATGCAAATCAGGTTAAGGGTCACGGTGCATGACA
Source organism: Silurus meridionalis (assembly GCF_014805685.1). Lineage (NCBI taxonomy): Eukaryota > Metazoa > Chordata > Actinopteri > Siluriformes > Siluridae > Silurus > Silurus meridionalis. The sequence goes on along the minus strand of NC_060893.1, from coordinate 8,517,498 downwards.
ACGAAAGAGTGACTCCTGAGGCACAGCCGGCTCTTTCTAGTTCTGACTGTTGTGGTGTTGAAATACGCATGCGTAGAAACAAACTGTCATTTAAACCGAAACTATACAATCTCCCTGACTACTGTCAATCCTTTATTACCAAACCGTATTATAATTAATTACTGGTTCCCTCAAATGAAACTATTTATTTCTATTTTACAAAAATGTCACACCACAAGTTAAAGGAAGATTTACTTGAAATAATTAACTCATAAACATACTGATGTTGGTGAATGAACTTACCCTGCTGTAGCGCCGTATTTGCGGGATTCTGCTGAATTTCATAGTCAGCCACCCCAATTGTAACCTGCTCGAAATGAACGCTGCCATTTCTTTACTGAAGCAATATAATAACAAGACCACTACTCTGCTCAGTACATTGCAGTTCAGAAGTTTCGGTTACTACTCGACTAAACTCGAGTAACTCTAGCTCGGGCTCGTTATCAGTACCAGGGCTTCCGAATACATAAAACAATAACAATACTAATAACTATTTGTTTTTGTAGACCCTCAGCCACAAATAGTATGCCCGATAGTAATTATTTATAAATAAGATATATAAATGACCAGGGTTATGTCGGTAAAAATGACATCTGACACCGCTACCTAAAAACTCTGCGTTGTTTGACCGCAGTATTGATGCTCACTGGTGTACCCTTCCGGATTCACTAACAAAAGAACAGATCCGCCCCCTGTACAAAGTAACAGGTAATTGCACGAGGGGTTTTTTTTTGTTTGTTTTGTTTAAGCAATGAATAATATATAAAACGCGTTCTTAACAACATGCAATTATATAAATTACATCCCAGCAATTTGGTTTGGCAATGTTAATCAACCTGGCTGCTGCTTATGCTTACTTTAAGTGTAACACTTTTTTTTTGGCCAGAAATAAAATAAGAGTAATAGTTGTTTTTGCTTAAAAAAATATTGGAGTCGCGTGTATATATAGTATAATAGCATATAGTATAATATATATTATATAACATTTTCGTATAATTAGGCTACCAGCTGGTTGCCCGGATTGTGTAGCCCCTAACGGTCGTGTCTGTTCAAAGGTCGCGTGACCGACTACGTCATTTCCGCTTGACGACCGCGCGGCGTTTAAGACGGTGTTAAAACTCCAATGATTAATTGAACGCGATATTGTTTGTGTCTTCAAATGTTATTTACACGTCGTGTAATTTCATGATTTACAGTAAGCGCTTGCTTTTTGAATGGACAGAAATGTTTTGTACCTGACATGTGACTATAATGCACAGTGGACTTAGTAGCTATTTAATTCGGTGCTATTTCTTGTTTATTTGCAGGCGTGATGGAGTCCCCAGTGCCAACACGACAACGTTTCAAAGAAGGGTAGGTATTCAGGAGTTTATCTAGTATTAGTATAAAAGTATGTGGACACCTGGTCATCACAATAATAATAATAATACATTATTAATAGGTGCCTTTCTCAACACTCCAGGACACCTCACAATAAGTTGCGAAGCATAAAAAAACACATTAAAACAATGCATACAGCTTACGACATATACAAACAACAATTTAAAAAATGACTTGATATGACTAAGTGTCAGTGTGTGACTGAGCCAATAAGATTTAGGAAGATTATGCAATCTTACACAGGTGAGACTTGAGTCTAGATTTAAAAACAGACAGAGAGTCAATGTTTCTAATTTCTGGAGGTAAACAGTTCCTAAGCGGTTCTTATAACAAGCTCCAGTCTAATGGTGAAGGTCAGGCCTCTGTGCACGACACTCAAGTTCTTCTACTCCACTCTTGGCAGGTCACGTCTTCATGAAGATTTGTGCACATAAATAAACGAACGTTTCGTGTATACAGAGATTCTATACGACTGTGTGCTTCAGACTTGTGACTCACAAAGAGGTGTGATAGTGAAGTGTCCACATACTTTTGAATATTTTCGAATAGTGTCCCTTATCAGCAGATATCTCAGTGACCTTTATCTTTCCAATCATCCTGGGGTTTTTTTGTTTTTGCATTAGAAAATGAGTGTGAAGGAAAACTTATGTTCAGCTTATACAGTTGTGTGCTTCAGACTTTGTGGCTCTGAAAGAGATGGTGAAGTTTCCACATACACATAATGTATCTTTATTAGGAAGAGGTTTCACTGATCTCTCAATCAGTGTTTGTATTTAGAGAATGAGTGTAAAATGTTAAGGTATAATGAGATGGAATGCACTGTTAAATATGGTAGATCCAGGTTTTAGTTCAAGATTGTGGGTTTTTTTTTTTACTAGAATTATTAAATTAGCAAGATGTTTTTGTGGTAGTTTTCTGTTAATTTGAAAATAAATCTGTGGTCATTTATTTACTATTACTGTATAATTAATTTGATCTTATTTTAGTCATTTGAGGTATTTAAGCAACAGTCTTGATTATTTTATTACTTTGTTTTGCAAATAATTTATGAAATCATTGCACAAGTTATGTTTTCTTTTGCTGCATAAGAAAACTGGAATATCTAGATCTTAGATCTGTCTGTTAACATCTCACTCATTATTTCCATTTTCTGTAAGGATTAGCCATAAGACTAAACCAGAGACAGATTCCCCACTGCCTCCCATCTCCGAACGTTTGGCTTATCTGAGACCATCACGTGAGCTACTGGAGTTTTACAGACAGAAATTGGCTCAGTTCGATGCCGAACACGATGACCTGCTTCAGCTGCTTGAGAAGTATAAGAGCACTACAGAGGACCAGGTAGGACTTTACAGTGAGAACTGTGTATTATATATGTCTACATATTTCTGTGGGTGTATTAGTAATTTTGTATTTTAAAATTTTTAAACTGGAGTGCTCATGTTATGACCTTATGGAACTGTGTGTTCATACCATTACGTGTTCTTGTAGCACAAGCTGCAGTGGGAAGTGCGTCAACGAGAAGACGAGATAGCAGAACTGCAGAAGGCCCTGAGTGACATGCAGGTGTTCCTCTTCCAGGAGCGAGAGCAGGCTCTTCGTCTGTATGCAGAGAATGACCGCCTTAAGATCAAGTGAGAGTTTAGTTTTTTTACAGTTTTCAGTATTGTGGAAGTTCTAGCAACTGTGCAATGTTTGTCATAACAATCATTGAATATGTTTAGTAAAAATGAGTGTGGTAACTTAACTAGCAAGAAAGGATTCCTCATACCATTACACCACCTCCACCAGCCTGCATTGTTTCAGACAAGGCAGCATGGGTCTTTTGGATTTATAATTTATTATTTTCGTATTTTTTGTATTCCCTACATTTTCCCACTTTTCAACTGTTCAAGTTTTCCCTTCTGCTGCCAAAGAAGGAGAAAATCACCAAAATCAGTTTATTTTTTTTTTTGGGGCATGTGTACAGGTGCTTCCTATAAAGTGCTTAAAATCTACTTTATAATTTCTAAATGCTTTACAATAAAAATCTGACAATTAAAATACATAACACAACAATAATGTTACATCTAGGACCCAGTGTGGGCAAGTTTTATTGATTATTATACTGATTGAATTGGCATGATGAGTGAAAGCTGTACTATAAAACATCAGAATTCCCTCCTACTCTATATTACAAGGTTGCAAAAGTGAAAAGTTTTAATACTAATGTTTACTGTTAATGCAATGTAGAGAGCTTGAAGATCGGAAAAAGATTCAGCACCTTTTAGCGCTGGTTGGACCCGACGCAGGCGAGATCACCTATTTTCACAGGGAGCCTCCACACAAGGTCAGAAGGCTGAGGTCTGAATTTGTTCATAATCACGTTTGTTGTGGATACATAAAGGTAAACGTCTGCTTCATCTGCAATCTTTATTAGGTTACTATTCCACAAAAGAAACTCCAACCCAGAACACAGGAGTATGGAAATGTAGCAAAACCAAGACCTGGATCAACTAAAGGTTTTTAATTGTTTTTATTATGACTTTTGTGCGGCTGTGTTATCGTGCGATCATGTTAGCCCGTCACTTGAGCAGCCCAACTACTCGATACCGCCATTCAGTTGACAACGAATTTCATCATCGATTATTATTGATTTGATCCATAAGTTGTTGCAGCCCAAGAATTGAGTGTTTATTAGCTAAATTTAATCCCACTTCCCTCTGTGGGTGTGTTTTCTGTAGAGGGGGCTAAGAGATCATCTAAAAGTAGAGGAGATGAGACAAATTCTGAGCAGTACAAGAAGGATAACCAGACACTTTTACTACAGGTGTGTATCAGAACCTTGTAATGTGACTTGTGTGTACATTTTTGGTTCACGGGACTCGTTTAAATTCAGTCCAGTGTGTCGCTCTTGCTTTGTGTTAATTGTGTTGTGATTGGTCTTGCTAGGTGGAGGCATTGCAGGCACAGCTGGAAGAGCAGACCCGTCTGGCTAAAGAACAGGTAGAGTCCCTGCTGGAGGACAGACGAATTCATGTGGAGGAGGGGCAGGTCCAGCGTCAGAGGGACCAGGAGAGAATCACTGCATTAACTGAGAAGTAGCTTTATTCTTCTGACCAATCTTTCTATTTACTTCCTAGTGATCTAGAGCTTCAGTATATACTGTATACGGTATACACTACTTCTCATCCACTTGTTGCGCCTCTCCTCTTCAGACTCCAGCGCACACAGAACCTGCTGTACGAGAGCACCAGAGACTTCCTACAGCTGAAGTTTGAAAGTCGAGCCCATGAGAAGAGCTGGATGGTGGAGAAGGACAGGCTTCTGAGAGAGATGGACTCGTGTCAGGAGAGGCTCAGAGAGACACGCAACTCCCACGAGCAGCCAGGAGTCTTTACAACCCCAGTGCTTTTAACTCAACCCACACCAGAGAGCAGCCTGATGCATCGTAATGAGATCAGGGTAAGCCTAGAGAGTTTGGTGGATGCGACGTCAAAAAGATTTAGGAAAGATATTGTAGTTTAATTTGATTTTGAATTCATTTTCCAAACAGAATTTAACAAATTGCAGGCAAATTAAAAGCAAGTTGATGTGCCTTAATATAGAAAAACTTCTAAAATGATTAAAATCTGCTTTATCTGGAAATGGCTACTCTTGTAACATGAGGAATGTCAAAACTTTTATTGAAATTCCACTTGTTTTCTGACCTTTCCTATCATAACCAGTGATGGCCTCATGTACTCAAGTTTCTTTGTGTCTTTCTCTAGGCACTACAAGAGGATTTAAAGCAAGCCCACAAGTTAGCAGACATGTACAGAGAGCAGTGTGTAGGCCTGGAGACTGATCTGGCACAGATCCGAGAGGAGGGAGACGTAGGCCAGGAGATCTTCAAGGCAAGTAGATAAAATTAAAAGGCATTTAAAATGATTATACCTCACTAGTGTAAATATTGATTTGATGTTTGTACGTGGGTGCGTAGGAGCGCTCGGACAAAATGGCCAAGCGGCTCCTGTTAATGAGTCGGCGTTATGAAGCTCTGGAAAAGAGGCGATCCATGGAGGTGGAAGGCTTTAAGACCGACATCAAAAATTTGCGACAGAAACTCAAAGATGTGGAGAAGCAGCTTTTTAAGGTATGTTGATTAGCGAACATGACCAGTGTCGGGGAGATGATTAAAAAAAACGCACAGGTTCATCACCGTGAAACTAGAAAATGGCAGGTATATCTAAACACTTTTAGCCCCAATTATAGTGCTTAGCTAAGCCATGATAAATAAAACAAAGAATAAAACATCATGGGCCATGCTGAAATAAGAACATAATCAATGCATGTGAAGTGCAATGACACACTTGACTGTAAATGATTAAAAGTATGATATGGTACTGTACATAATTAAATATATTAGAATATAATAGGCGGTGTAATGTAGCCTGACTTGTTTTTTTCACCAATAAAACTCAACTGGCAATCTTTTTTAATAATGTAAATAACCATGTCATACTTTTATATTTATAGTCAAGTGAGGTAATTTTGTGTCAACAATATGCAGTTGGTACAGTACACAGTGAAGAACAGTGAATCGATTATTTTAGTAATCGAGTATTCTACCAGTTACAACTAATCGGATAAGAAGTACTTTTTCTTTATTAAAGAGCAATACTAAATAAACAAGAGAAAATAAGACGGGTCTCTTAAAATAAACGTCATTTACATTTTTGTTGCTGAAATTTCACACGAATATCTGTGAAAACTAACCCCATTTACTGCATTTAATTGCCATATTACCTAAAAATTCTAATACTAATGTATAAATAAATAAAAACCATAAGTCAAAATCTATTTGAAATGACTCTTACAAAAAAAGTAACCGCACTGTATGGAGTTTTCTTTTTTTAGTTTGAAATGATCCCGCACTTTGGAAACTTTGTCATTTTCTTTGGCCTGAATCTTTTCCTCGCCCCTCGCTGTTCTCTCTGTTCCTCCATTTTTCATTCTGCAGCATCTTCTGTGTCCAGAGTGCTCCAGAGTTAAGTGGGTGGTGCATCAGTAATAATGGTCAGTGGCCAAACGCAGTGCTCCACGTGTAGTTAAATGGACTAAATGAAGAATCGAGGCAAATGACAACTAAATGTTTGATCAAGCAAAGAGATTTATAATGTATATAATAATAAATACTACACTCATTAGGGATGCATTTAAATAGATTCATTTATTATGTTTAAATCGATTTCATTCAGTAAAGCTTTGGGACAATGTCCATTAGTGCTAAGAAAAATGTAATTTATTTAACATGATCTCCTGTAACACAATCCAATTGGTTTTTCAGGTGACACTTAATGTGGGGCCAGATCAGGACTTGGCAATCCTGCATGAAGTTCGACAGTCAAACGCTCGCACCAAGAAAATCCAGGGTGAAATTAAAAGTCTAAAAGCAAAGATATATACACTGGAGAATGAACTGAGATTCAGCTGAATTTGAAAATCTTGCCTTTTTCAATGCAGCATGAGCTTAAATTTCACCAAGTAAAACTCGCTTTGGAAAGCTGGATTGATTATGTAATGATGAACTGGTTTATTATTTAGTATCATTAATGCATAACATTTTTATATATATATATGTATGTATATATGTGTGTATGACAACAGTCATGCAGAACAGAGGACTTGAATGTAGTGTTTTTCATGTGCAATTTTTTCCAGCATTGTGGTTTTTTTTTTTTTGTTTGTTTTTTGACAAGTGATTTATTTCAGTAATTTATTTATTTTTGTCAAATTAATAAAAAATTGTTTTGCTGATATTTGGCCTTATTATTTTGGATGACAGATTTTGCATAAAAGTATTCCTATTTGCAGAACAATCACTATGAATATATTCACTAACAAAGACAAATGGGGTTGTTTAATAATTTATTTTTTTAATTACCACTTCGTCAATTATTTGTTCTTAAAACATGGTAATACTGAAAAGCTTAGAATAGACACAAAAAGCACACCACATCGATCCAGTGTACCGTACAATACCGCATGATACAGCGCTACAGTGAGTCACTAGGTCATTTTCTAGTTTTGTCTCAAAATACAACAACCGTTAATAAAATTACCAAATATTTATTTTCCTCGAAAATCTCAACAAATGTTGACAAATATATTGCACAAGTGCACAGACTGTACCAGCTGATTAATTGGCAATGATATACATGGTACTAAAGCCAATGCTTCCAAAACATGCACATAAATAAACTTGTATCTGTGTCGTTTCAAAATACCATTAAGCTGTCACAGGTATAAAAATGTAGCAGCACTCTGTGTGTGTGTGTGTGTGTACCTATATTTTACATACAACCGCTATAACTTTGCCTGCCTCTAATAGTTTTAAATCATTTTGTTCTTGCTCCTGAGTATCTGAGGTACAAAGTGCGTTGTCAGTGGATCATAGGTGAAAAAATAGTAATACAAATAAAAATATTGGAGCGTTAGTGTTTAGGCTTTGGCGCTTTGTTTTTGGTGATTGTGTAGTAGCATTTTTTTTTTTTTTGTCGAATTTTTCCTGAATGCTTGTGGCGCTCACATCTGTACATCAACGTTGTCCTTTCACACCTCCCGCTTTTTCCTCTTTATTATTTCTATATGAAGTGACTGTACTCGGTCACAAAATATGCAATATGCAAGCCTTTTCGATTGTGTTTACACACAAGTAGTAAAGTTTCTCTGTCTACAAAAACACATTGAAAAATTCCTTGTACCCTTTTTTTTTTGGTCATTTATTGTGTTATGGTCTGACCCAGTTGTTAGGGTTCGGTCTCTGGTCTTTTCTAGTGTGAACCATTTCAGATCATGTAGTTCTTTTTGAGAACCTCCAGGTACTGCTGTGTGGCTCTGCTCAGTGGTTCCTGCTTCTCTACGGTTAGACTGGAGTTGAGGTTCTTCTGGGATCCGCAGGCGGAACCCACGGGAGACATCCGGGTGGATGCACCCTCCAGCTCGGTGGTGCCTGTCAGAAAGAAACCAGCAAAACAGATAAGTTTCAGCCAAAAGAGTTTGGATTTTAATTTGGTATATAAAAAAAACCCGCTCAAACACTGTACAGTCATCACTAAATTATGATAAGTGATCAGAATCTAATGACTGTGTAAGTAGGCACTGTTCTTTGCTGTACATTAACAGAAGCACTCACCATAGTCGAGCTCCTTTGATATGCTTTTCTCCAGTTCAGACTGCATCTACAAAAGAGACAAGTGGATAAAACATTACTTTATGTGCACTATTTATCTGCTGCTGTATTTTGCAGACTTTATAATATAGAGCAAAAACACAGGCTAAACGTTTGGCTGCTGTAATAAGCACTGATAATGTAGAAACAAACTTTCACATCACCATAATATACACTGATCAGGCATCAAATTGACATTATAACATTATGACCAGTGAGTAAATAACGCTGATTTTCTCTTCATTATGGCACCTGTTAGTTGGTGAGATACATTAGGCAGCAAGTGAACATTTTGTGCTCAAAGTTGATATGTTAAAAGCAGACAAAATGGGCAAGTGTAAGGATTTTCACAAGGACCAAATTGTGATGTCTAGACGACTGGGTCAGGAAACTCCAAAACTGCAGAATTGATTTAAAAAAGAAGGCTGGCCCGTGTGGTTCGATCCAACAGCCGAGCTCCTGTAGTTTAAATTGCTAAAGAAGTTAATGCTGTTAATGCTCGACAGGTCACGACTGTTTTGGCAGCAAAAGGAGGACCAACACAATATTAGACCGGTGTCCATAATGTTATACCTGATTAGTGTCATATTATAATGATCTATGGATTAAGTTACATTTTGATTTAATCAGATTTTTTATCAAATTAAATAAAAAAAAAATTTGAATAAGTAATTCAAACACATCACTATGAAATGAATGCATGGAATGGAAACAATACAACACAGGCGAGGTTAAGATCTTTTAGTGCTCAACACAAAAGTTGAAAGAAAAAAAACGATCAATGATTTTGTCCAACTGCTAAAGTTCAGGTTAGGGAAGAACTTATTTGATAGCAAAGCCATGCTTTTTGCAGCAGTGAGTTACACCAACTACACACCTGCTTATGAATCAGGCTGAAGAGAGGAAAGGTGAGAGACAGACTTTTGAGCTAGGAGCTGAAGAAGTAAGAAACAGAAGAGGTTATGTGTGCACAGTGTATAAGAAACAAAACAAGTGAAGGTGTGACAGGAATAGAAAAAGGAGGAAAAGTGGAAGAGAATTGCACAGCTGCAGATGTAGGATAGAGTGAATATGGATTATATATGATAACTGTCTATTGAAGTTCTTGCTAATTTCTCACAAGTATGCCTGTAACAACAGTGTGAATGAAAATGTTTCAAAAAGCTAAAACCCACAGCTACTGAACACAGACTCAAATCTACAGCTTACCTTTGCCAGGTAGGCTTCCACACGGTTGGTGTGTTGTTCCCCTACAGGGCTGAGCAGAGACGCTCCCAATCCCAGGCGGCCCAGAGAGGGATGTGTGTCTAGAGCTGGTCCTCCCAGACTTCCATTAATTATACTGCTGTTCAGGAGAGATTTGCTGCGCTGCCTTTCACTTAGAAGCTTTGCGTTGACCTCTGCTAGCCGCTCGTGAGTCCTGAAAAGCGAAATTTCATCAGTTAAGATAATTCAATGCAGATAAGCAATATATTTAAAGACTTGTACTGCTTAGCATTCAGTGGTGGACAGTAATAAAGAAAATGTAATTTGTATTTACTAAAGTATTTTCATTGGGGAGACTCTACTTTTTTAACTTCTACATTTCAAAGTCAAACTTTTTACTCAACCACATTTTGTAAAATCAATCGTTCCTTTTATTTGAGTTGAAAAAAAAAAAACGTCAAAGCATCAGTTCAACAGCAAGCAGAACATTTTGAGAGAAATAAATGATGGAAGGAACTCCTGACTCGAACTTGCCACAACACCATGGCCTTATTTGCAACACTTATTTTGAAGTAGTTAGAAAGGTTTTGGGATCATGATAATTTTAATAGATATCAATTAGTGTTTTACTCACACTAATTACTGTGAGCATCAGAGGTATGACTGATCAATAACTGAGCAAAACAACACATTGCATAACAAATAACAAAATGCAATATTTATTAGCATTACAAGAAAAAAAAATGAACCTGTGTCTCACCTATCAAGCTTGGTAGCGAGGCTCTTCCGGAGTCTTAGCTCATCACTGTAGAGTTGTCTGTAGCGCTCGAGCTCCGTGCGGCTGGAATCTCTCTGCAGAAGACTGTCCTGCTGATTGGTGTGTGCGCGGCTAAGCTCGGCCTCCAGCTCTCTAATGCGCTGCTCCAGCTCAGTTCTTTGACTTGCCTCGTTAGCAGCCTTCATCTGTTCCAGAGCTTCCTGAGATGCTGCTTGTGTCTGCAAACAAATAGGAACATCATTATCTGTACTTCAGACTATAGGAATGACCTGACATTCTAAACAGATTGTGGGCAACTGCAGCAATTAATGAAATCATCATGCAAGAAACAAAAAACATCTAAAAAAAAAAACCCTTGCTCATTATGAGTTGACATATTGCTTTTGCTTGTACCTGCAGAAAGAGGTTGATCTCATCTAGTTTATGACGGATCTCCTGTCTGGCTCTCTCTTCAATCTCCCTGCGAAACTGTTCGGCTTGGCTTGGGTCCATGACTCCTGCCTCCACCCTCCTGCGCAGGCCCATCACCTCCTCCTCTAACTGCTGCTTACTGCGCTCCAGACGCTCATATCTGCGACCCATGCTCTTTAAAGTACTGAGCTGCTCTTTCAGCTCCCGGTTCATGTCTTCCATCTTAGATCTACATGATGCCTCACGCTCCAACTGCACCTGTAGCTCATCCACCTGCAGTGAAAACAGAGAAATGAAGGGATTATGGTAAAAAGCTGCAATAAAGCGTTAAACTTGAATTGTTTGTCAACCTCAAAGCAGAAGTAGCTCATACCATATCTAAACAACAACATATCATTCAACATTTTTGCCTTTTTTCCCACATAAATAGTTTTGAACAAAGAGACATACTTTTATCTTCATCCTGCTGAGGGCTCCCTCTGTCTCATTCGGTCTAAAAGACATTTCTCCTCGTAGGCTGCCCAGAGGAGAACCCAGCTCTCCTCCATTCTGCTCTCGCAGCTTCTTCTTAGCAGTTTTCACCAGAGTCCGCAACCTTCGGACACACACAGTTTTGTATAATTCAACTTGTACAAAGAGTTTCTGTTGATGCAAACAGCTGCAGGGTCCAGCCCAGTTTTGTACAATTCAGTTATTGTCTGTTTCACAACAGTCTGTTTCTGTTTTCTCTCCTCTCTCACAGGATTCCTCAACACTTCCCAAATGCATGCTGTGAGTTTGAGTTCCTCAAGGGGTTAATGGACTATACTGGCATACAAACTACAACTTTTAATAACAATCTTTTTGTCTGGTTTATTTTTTATTTATGAAAAATAACTAAAATCCAGATCACATTCATTGCAGTTAGTAGGTTTTATCATGCTTTTTTTAAGGAGCACAGGATACATTTACCGCATTTAATTTTGCTATACAAAAACTAAATGTTTGATATTTTAGCTTTATTCTTTATTCATGTTAGCTAATTAATGTTAACCACTGCTAAAACAAATTGCGAAACTCAGTTTTACTGCTAATTTACAAATAAATACAATTACGCATGCATCAGTTTGCCCTGCTGTAAAATACATCCTAAGTGTTTGACCAAACCGAGACTTGGTGTCATGTCTATCACTTACCATGAAATGGTAACTAATAATACAAATAATTCCCCCTAATAGTGGGTTAGGGTTAGTAGTAGTATGGACCATTGAAAAAATCCACAGGGACGTACTATACACGTACACTAAAGTATTTTAGGTTTAAACACGACGAGGTTAAAACACAGTTGGGTATCTCAGCACTGTAGGTAGCGGTAGACACATTTAAAGTATTACCTATACATTTCATTCTGAAGTTCGGTGTTCCTCTTAATCTCTTGTTCAAGTCGGACATCTGTGGCCGCCTTCTGCTCTGCTTTCTTTTTGGCTTTCTTCTTTTCTAGCTCCACCTGTAATAGTGCAAAACCAGCAAAATGATGGAAATTCTCTATGAATCCACTATTACTTTTACTGATATAGTGATCATGTTCACAGAGTTTCTCAATTCTATGATTTTTCATTTACAAAAAAATGTTATCTTATAAAGCATGAAAAGACTACAAAACAAACATGTATCTGGTTGTTACAGTGACCTGGTTAGTGAGCTCTTCTTTCTCTTTCTCTAGTTCAGCCAGTCGGAGCCCGAACCGTGACCGATTCTTCAGCTCCTCCTCCCACAGGGCCTGAGAGTCATGGGCATTGTGGGAAAGCATGCTCTGCTTCTGCACCTGAGAGGAGAACCATTATCAATACTGCACTATTAGAACTGTCAGTCATCACATTATCTGTATATGTTACACACACTATGGCTGCTATATATTGTACAAAGTTCTATATTAAACTCTTTATTATACCTGACGCACAATACTGTCATTTGCACTACCATGCATTTACACGTTATGTACATTACCGATCTGTCATATAATCTGTATCCCTATTTAATACTCATACTGTCTATATTGTCTCACATAGTCTGTATTGTCTTGTCTGTTTTGTCTTGTATAGTCCAAGCTGTATGTATAGTTTTTTATGTCTGTACTTTGAGAGTCACTAACAGCTGGAACCAAATTCCTTGTGTGTGTCAACACACTTAGCTAATAAACCTTATTCTGATTCTGATCTAGCTTATTACTTTTATTACTCAATTCAAACGATGCTTGCCTTTAACAACAGTGACATCGATGAATAAAACATTTACATTTTGTTATGAAAATTCTTACAAGCATTATAAGCATTTTTTTACTTGTCCATATAAGCTATAACATCTTGAACATTCTCTGAAACTCCAAGATCTGAAGCTAGCATATTGTCAGATAAAATGATTGAATATGTAGTTGTACCACACAAATTCTGCCATCTTGCCTTACTTTAGACAACAACTAGCTTTTATTTTTACTTTTAAAACTGACTTCTATGTCTGTATTACCCTTTTCTATGAAATAAAGGTACATTTCTTACTCCTCTCCCTCCAGTAACAGTAAGTCTGGCAGACTTGCTATTCGAATTTCAACCTCATATACAACTGCAGCTACTAAAGTCATGCTGAATGGACTTTTATAAACAAGTTCAACAAACTTCTCAGCAATGCGACAGAAAAGAAATGTTGCACCTCACGACTGAGCTGATCTTCTAGGGTCATCTTGCTGCTTTGCAAATTTGTGATCAAATTCTCCAACTGATTTCGGACCTGTAAATATGTAACAGATGTATAAGCATGTGAGACACTTCAACAGCAGGGTAAAGAGTTCTTTAACATCTTTTTAGCACATCGAAAATGCAGTTTAGCTCTCCAAACAGAAGAATCATGTAAAAGCAAGTTCAATCAAGTGAAAAGAAACACTCAATTGAAAGACCACCACCAAGAACAGAAAATGTCCATAAACAACCCAATTCATTATTTTAAAAATAAACATGATAAGCATGGACCTGAAGGTCTTAATAATTTTATGTATAACATTAAAAATGCAGTAGCACTGATTGTATACTGTACATAAATATATCACAAAATACTTTGTTGTAACATTCAAGATCAAATTTACCACAACATATGCCTCAAGATTTCTGGCTTATAAAAATGGGTACTTAATCATATTTCTTCCTAAGAATTGAACAGCCATATTTATTACACTGTATTGCACCAGTAGTTCAGCACAATTAGTGTCTAAAATGAAAGATGTTTCAATATTTGCTACAAAAACTTGTAGCATATGGATAAAAGAGCTCGAATTCCTTTACGTATCATCCAACAGAAATGTAATACCATCCAGTTCACACAACTGAAACGTAAATATACTGATATTTTAAAGGTTTGTATGTTTGCTTGGGTTGTATCTGGACACCTCGAAAATTTTAAGTGAAAAGGGCAGTTTGATTCCACAGCTACAAGTAAAATACCAACCCCTCCTGTTGGTGATGAATCTGTCAGCTGTGAAAAGAACACTCACACTATCAGTGCACAGCAGGTATGAAGCATTTCATGGAGGTGAGAATGTATATGATTACCAAGGTATAAACGTATACTGAGGGTTTAATGTTCTACAGCTAAGGGTCTCTGTTCCAGTGCTGGGGACTGACCGAACTTGCGTTGTGTTCCCTTGTTGATATGTGATACAAGTAAAGCTACAAGCAGTTTTGTTGATAAAACCTATTTTTCTATTTTAATAATATGGTCATTTTCAATATTTATTCACTTATTTACATAAGCACACAATGGAAGAAATTAAGGCATCTTGACAATATAATAAAAAAAGCTTGAAAAAGTAATCTGTACTTACAGCAGTAGCTTCCTGCGCTTCTTTCTCGAGTATTTCAATGCGGTTATTCTGTTGTTTTACTGTTGCCTCTAATCTGGCATTTTCAATCTCCAATCTGTGAACATGACAAAATCATAAGCACTTCTTCAGAGAAAAAAACAACAAAAAAAAAACACTCTCACACAGACCTAAATATATATAAAAATGTAAATAAATGTATGTGCAATCAAAATCTGACTATTTATTGGACTCGCATGAGTTTCCATTTTAAATTCCTGAACTTTTTTATTTCTAGCCACTAACATCAGAAGATAATGATCAGAGATTAATGATCAAATATGAAATGAAATCAAAAGGATTTATGATTACCAGCTCATATGCACTGAGCTGGTCTCTACTTCCAACTGCTCATACCTGCACTTTTTAGAGACTATAATATTTAATTGTAGCAATATAACTTTATTGCTATTTGCACTTATGGTTAGGCAGTAACTGCATTTCATTGGCTCTGTCCTGGCATTCTGCACAAAGACAATAAAGTTGAATGTAATCTAATCTATAAAAATAGCACCTATACCTCTGTACTGCCTCCTCTAGCTGTTTAATGGTTTGTTCCGAACGTGTTGTAACAGCGAGTGCCTCCTGGAGCTTCTGACCCGTGCTGATGAGGTCCCGCTCCTTCTCATCCAAAGTGCCCATCAAACTGTTAATGCGTCTTTCTACCCCTATGTTGTGCTCTTCACTCTCCTGAAGCTGGAGTTCAAACAAAGAGAAAGACAACACTTACTACACAACACTTGGTCGAACTGAAATAACTCAATGATGTTGTTGAATAAAATAAATAAATAAATTACACTTTGAATGAACTCCAGTTTATGCTTTAACCACCATGACATGATCATTACACAGTATGGTGTGATTTAACAAATAAGATTTTTTGGGCACCTTTTTCCTGAGTCTGTCCAAGTCCTTCTGAGTGCGCACTTTCTCTTCCTCCAGGTCACTGCGGTACCGAGTGTTCACCTCCAGAGATGCCTCACACATGGACAGCTTCTTCAGAGAATCAGCAAGCTCCTGTTGAAGCTGCCTCAGAGAAGTCTACCACAGAGACAACAGTGCATCACAACTCTTCAGTAACATGACTGCAGTTGTTCTTTAAAGAAAACACATAACAGAACTGATTTATTTTTGTGATTTTTAAGGATACACACCTCTCTATCGGCTTTCTCCTGTTCTAGTCTGTAGTTTTGCTCTCGGAGGTCTGCGTTTTTGGTTGCCAGCTCTTTGCTCCTCTCTTCAACCAGCTGCACTCGTTCCTCACCTTTGGTGCGCAGCTGGTTAAGTGCTTGGCTGAAGCACTCCTGCGCATCAGTAACTGCCTGGTCCTTTGCTGTACCTCTGTTCTGTGCTTCCTCCAACTGCTGCCTGAGCAAGGCACCCTCGCTCTGCGCCTGTGCTAACCGCTCCTGCATGGCATCGTGTCTCGCAAGGGCACGGCTGGCCCGATCACGCTCACTCTGCAGCATCCCCTCTAAATCCTCAAGCCGCGCACGGGCCTGTTCCCGTTCACGGGTTGCCGTCTCCAGCAGCGCAGTCTTCTCGGCCACAATCAGAGTGGCTCTGTGCCACTCATTCTCCAGGCTGTTTGCACGGGCCTCGGCCTCACTCAGCTTCTGCGAAAGTGACTGCACAGTGTCACGCTGTGACATAGATTCCGATGTCTGCTTCGCTTCAGATCTCAGATGCTGTTCACGCTCGCGCTGCAGGGTGCGCTCTGTCTCTACACATGCCGCCTGACAACAAGAGCAGAGGGAGTCAGCAACCTGAACATTGTCCAAGCTGTATGGACAAAGTCTTTTAAAAAAGAACCAGACAATTACAGTTGAAAATGGAGAACAAATAGAGCACATACACACCTGACACCTCTCCGTCTCCTGTAGTGCTACCTGGAGCCGTGCTTTGCTGGTCTCCGTCTCAGCCTCCAGCTGTTGGCGCACCTGCCTCTCGTGCTCCAGTTTGGTGCTGAGCAGCACACACTCTGACTTCAAGGTGCTCACCTGCCCATTATACTGGTAGATGGTCTGGGCTAGAGTCTCATCATTTAACTTTAGGTCACGTCGAGCATCCTCTAGTCTCTCCCGCAGAGCATCTCTCTCATCAACAAGTCTGCTCTCCTCCTGCCGGCAGAGTAAACGAAAGTGATCCAACTCAGCCCGCACTGAGCTCAGCTCCTCCTGCAATGTGCAGACCTGCTGTAGCAGCTCCCTCTCACGCTCATTAGCTTCGGTCAGCTGGGATGTAGCCTGAACAAAACAGTCAAAAGTCATATAAGTAATGCAAGCTTGAGAGAAAAAATGCGTCAACGCTGATCAACTGTAACAGACACAACGGCTTCAAATATATTACTTGACCATTTACCTCAGTGGTCTTGGTGAGGTTCCTGAGGTTCTTTTCCTCAATGTCCTGCTGCTTGCGTAGGTGATTATTCAGCAGGTCCTCCTGCAAGGCGCGAGCAGATCGCTCATGGACCAAAAGACGCTGGGTTTCATTCCTGTCTTCTTCCAACTATGCAGCAGATCACAGACACTCATTAGTCGAAGTGCAACTTATATATATTGTGAACTAAATTGATTATAAATAACAGTTTATTTAATCTTAAATATATACTACAGTCACATGAAAACTATTTGCCCCATTACTGCATATTTGACATAATAAATGATTTTTAGAATTTTTTTTTCAAATAATAAACCTTTTTAAAACCCTGCCCCCTCCCCATCTCACATACTTGCAGCACACCCTTGCTTTCCTGCCAGATAAATTAAGAATATTTGACGTTTATAAATATAAAATAAAGTCTATCATTGCATATTTGACTTCGATAAAAGAAAAGTGAAAAGCCTGTCCAAAAGTTTTCCTATGAAATAGTAACCAAAAGTGCAAGCCTAGTGGAACTAAAAATCACTAACTTATGTTAACTTATGTTACTTATGTAACTAATGTTTTCTTATAAATATCATTTACATCAAATCTGATTTCAGTCTGTCAGTATCATAGATGATTACCTGCTTCATGTTGTTCATCAAGGCCCTAATCTCCAGCTCAAGGTTCCTCAAGTTGAGCTCCAATTTCTCTCTCTCCTCTGCCTCATCTCGGTGCTGCTCCTCTTTCCGAAACAGTTGTTCCCGAGTCTTATCATACAGCATAGAGGCACTCTGGTGCTTCTCCTGTTCTTGTTTCAACAAAAACCTACAGTGGAAAATGCACAGTTGAGCTCGAAGACATTGTGGACATAATGTCACCGTCCGAAAGACAAAATCCAGTGCAACTCACTTGAGGTTGTTGATGTCTGTCTCCAGCTCTAGTCGGAGGTGCTCCATGTTGGACTTGCTCTCTCTGCTCTCATCCAGCAGGAGTTTGAGCTCATTCCGTTCCTGCTCCAGCTGAGAAATCTTATCACTCAGTCGCTTATGTTTGTTGCACTCCTTCTGGATAGTGTGCTCATACTCATAGAATATGTTCTGCAACTTCACCATGCTCACTGAATCTACAAAGACCATTAGAAAAGAGAAATAAGCCTTACCTAGCATCAATACATATCTTTCTGTATATAGTGCATTTTGCTACTTTGTCATTGTATGTTTATGGACCAAATAAATTCATTTTGCAATACAGTGACTCCCTAAAATGAAAATGTATACATTGAGCTCACCTATAGAGCTGGTGTCCAGCTGCTTGATGAGTTGAGAGGCATTAAAGTAGCCAGAGGTAACAGAGTCCAGCTCCTCAGTAGCTGTGTCAGACGACTGCGTTAGGTCATCGAAGTCATCTGCGATTTCCAGCTCTCCACCATTCTGCGCAGACAAAAGTTGTACATTTCTGCTTAAAGTTTACCTTTCACATTATTGGCCAATGATGAATAAATAATTAATTATAAAAAAATTGTAAATGTAAACAATCCTACCTTTTTCTCAACCCGAGGCTGTGAAGGAGACCTACCCAGAATCAACAAGACATTACATAACATTACACATAAATGTCACCGATATTCAGAGACAACCTGGTTTGCACAATGCAGAAATGGTACAATGCAGTATCTATACTGTACCACGTGTATGTGGCATCCAACGCAAACAGATTTTTGTAGTATCTGATATTTTAACGAATAATGAGCAAGACTGAAAGTCCAAATCATATTAAAAGAATATCATACTGCATATGTACCTTCCTTCATCTTCTGACACCTCACTTAATGTACTATCATCAAACACAGACAGGGGGTCTCCATTATGCGGGTTCACAGGGCAGGGATCTCTAGACTGCTTTGGGGCAGGGGCATGTAGCAGGCTACCCATAGGGTCCTTGATGAGTGTTGTCCTCCTGTTAGTAGGAGATTGCAAACTTCATCATTCATCATGAGGGTGAAATGATTTCTCTGCCTACCACAAACCTTTACTCAATAATGCCCAAATAACCAAGAGTAGGTGTTTCAGACAAAGTAAAAGTAATATCACAGACCACAGAACACAAGTACTAAGTATTTTTTCCAATGAACAGTCTCTAAATGTATATAGTGAAACTTTATAGTGTTTTTGTCCATTACTAAAGGCACCTGATTTCATTTAGAACAAATGACTCGTCATTAAAATAGAATAGCTTCTAGATCCATGATTATGCAGGTTTGTATAAATGTAATTTTACACTTTATATTGAACTTAAATAAGTCTAAGTCTGACTAGCCATGTGTATGCATAAATTTAAATAAAAGCGAGAATTCTTAATGTTATAAAATAATTGTTCATTTGTAATTAAGTGTTGATTCTTAATTCATATTAAAAGTTTTAAAAAGTCCACACCAGATTTCAACTTATAGAGTTTTACCTCCTTTGGCTTCGTGTCGGCCATTTTGGCAAAACACGATCCCTTTTCTTCAAAGTATCATCCTTCTGTTGAGATCCACTCTCCCATGTGCCTTCTTGTTTAGGGGTTGGCTTGTTTGTGTTGGTGTCTGCTTTCTTGTGTTTTCCTTGGTCAATGTCAATTTGATTCTCAGAGCCAGAGGTGCTCCATAAGGCACTGGATTTAAGTTCTGTTCTCATGACACCACCCTAAGAACAAGAGCATATGCTGATTGTTTTTTCTTTTTAAATGCAGTATTTATGTAGAAATAAGTGACATTTGTAATTACACAAACACTGAAACAAGCAGAACAACACAAACAATGAATAAAACACTTAGTGACACACACACACACACCTTCTTTTAAAATGTTTAAAAGAAGCACTAATAATGGGAAATACTTTATATCAAACAGTATCAACAAGAAGTGTAAATGCACACACACTCACACAATGTACACTACTCAGGAAAGATGAGATGTGATCTTCAGGTAGGTGAAGGAAATGATGTGAGTGACACACAAAAACTGAAGTGTAAGGAGAAGCCCTTAAAGACGGCATAAGGTGCACGATTTGATAACATGACACCTGGGCAAAAATCATGCTGTTAATTTTTAATGACTAAGCCGTCTGAGCCAGATGGGGATTAAGGCGTGAGCAGTTCAGACCTTGCGATTTAAATAATCAGGTAGAAACAAACTCGGTCTGTACGTTAATTTGCACCTGTTTGATTATGGTTTTTGCCCAAAAAAAAAAAAAGGGACAAAAAAACACCAACAAATATTTAGCTGTATAATTTTCTTGAACGTTATAATCACTAGAAATAAACAATCAGTCTATGTGCATGCATTCTATAAGCAAAGCTGCAACCACAAGCTGGAAAAATAATAATAAAAACAATAAGACGAATTCAAGGTCTGTGCTGCTCATAATTACAACATTAGTGAAGAAAGGAAAGCGAAAACGACAAAAAATGACACTGGTGATTACTACTAAAAGTCGTGATTTCCTCCGTCTTCATTTCCCTACCTCAGTTAGGGACCTCTGTAAGCCCTCCTCAACCAATTCATCTGGTATAGAGGAAGGAATCCTTGCCTCCTCAACCAAATACAATGGACTAATTCCATCTTCCTGAGAAGATTCTTGGTTCACGGCAAATGGAGATTCGATATCATCCAATTGAGCCAAACTTATGTTGTCTTTATTTTCACTTACATTAGAGAAAGCCTCTGCATTGTCACCAGCCCTGTGGTAGGAGCTGTTTTCTGTGTCTTTCGAAATTTCATTCATAGTCTCTACAGAATGTTCTTGGATATTTTTGTGTTTGGCAAAATCATTCTTAGGAGGATCCTCAGAGTATGATTCCTCTTGTCCAGACTCCCTTTGTTCAGGAATAGGCAGCAATCTAACACTCTTAGCCTGTGTATTCGGTTGCACTATCAACTCTTCCTCGTCTTCACTGGAGACTTCCTCAGCTGCACTCCCACTTAGTTCTGTGTCTTTCTTTATATATTTGATTGCATCTTCTTCCTCATCCTTTGTCTCTTTGTCCTGGGCAGTCTCACTTTGCTCCTTATGTGTTATCTCTCCAAATCTTTCTTTTAGCTCAGCTGTTACATTTTTGTATTGGGATTTTGACTTTTTTTTCTCAATTTCCACCCAGATTTTCTCATAGCGTTGCTCCCAGGTAGTCTCATGGAAAGATGTATGTTCTACAAACTCTTGCTTTTCTTCTTCCTCTTCTTTTTCTTCTACCTCAGTGGTATGGGATTCAGAGGGACCTACCTGACATGGACTACTAAAATCTACATTAACTGCATCTAATATCGCTCTTTCCTTGGGTAGCATGAGTGGACAAAGAAATACAATTAACATCGAAAAACAAAGAAACAACGAAGAACTGTGCATTAACCAAAATTATTTTTGAAGGGTACACAATTCTTTTGGAAGACACCTAAATAAAAACAACCAAGGGAGCATGTGCACGAAATAGAATTGCGTGTGTGCAGTAGATAAAGAATTCTGCCCACCTCTTCTGGATGTTCATTGGCCTCTGAGCTACAGCCACTTTCCCTTTCTGCCTCTGATGGGGAAACTGGAGGATCAGAGATAAAAAATAATAGTCAGCAATATGAATATCTGATAGTATTTGTGTTCAGGGGTTTATGTGAAGCTGTTGTCAGTATATCTTTAATTAACCTACGTACCTGTTTCAGTCTCAGCAATGTTTGGCAGTGGAGTTGTAATCTTTGCAGGGCTGAAGGTATTGTCTGTGTCCCAGTCTGAGTCTGCAATATAATTTGAAAAATAATAACTTTACACTGAATGATCATTCCAACATCTTTGTATACCCAAATCACAAAATATTTCACAGGTTAAAATTAGCAAAGTTATCTCTCACCTTCATCACTCACTGGTTTCTTAAAGAACTCTTTGTGAATGTGTGTTTGAGGTTGTGGTTGAATCTGTGTGCTGGTAAGAGGTTTGAATGAGCGTGGACTTGGCATTGGACAAGTTCTTAAAAAGGAAGATTCTTTTTCTTCTTCCTTTCCTGTATGCAAATCCTGCTCTTGGGCGACTGGCAGAAACGCTGGAATTTCACTCTTAAATACTTCCCTATATTCGTAGACTGGCAGGTTTTTACTGGCTTTACTGGTGGTACTTGCTGAATCCCAATCTGAAGCATCTGTGTTGAGAATAAAATCTTTAGTTTGGGACTATACATTAGGCTATTAATTTTGCAGCGTTTACTATAAAAACTAACCATACAACTACAAAGCTCAGAGCATAATGGAGTACATCTGACCTGCTGGGATTTGGTGAGTTTCTTTTAGATGAGATAAAAATACACAAAAATCTGTTTAACCCTTAAAATAAACCTGATTGAGAACATCAAGTAAGATCCAACCAGGTAGAAAATTACCTTCGAGATCAACATCAACTAAACCGAGTTCCTCCATTACATCTGAAAGCAAAAATGTAGCATTAAGACTGTTAGCAATGTCTTAGTAACAGGTTGAAGACCACACACACACACACACACACACACACACACACACACACACACACACACACACAAACAACCACTGTTATTACCTGTATTTTGTCTAGCATCTTTTGACTCTAGCAGCTTATTCAGCACTGATAGTGGCTTCCTTTGAGGCAGATCGTGCTAAACAAACAAAAACAGAGTCATTCATAAATTTTAAACAAATCAAACGAATTAAAAAGTCAATAAATAAATAGGAAACAAAAAGTATTGAAAATGCATAAAGGAAATTTACCTGCTTATCAGATTTCTCTTCATCACTGTTATCCTCCTCTTCCTGACTAGATATTAAAACTGCATAACAAAAGAAAATGTAAATCTTGACACATTAAGAGTTAAAAAAGTAAGAAAAATTAAGCACAAGAACACAAGACACATACACAATGAATACCCAAGCCTCTAGAGCAGCACCAATGAAAGCATGCACATGCGAATGCAGTTTCCTTAATGCATGTGAGCTTCTGATGCGCAGGCAAAGCATCGAATGTATTGCAGTCATTTCTAATGCATTAATATCTACTAACCGCATGGCAGCACAGTATACGTTAGTGCAGTTGCATGACCCACAGATCCTGAAACTGATATTACAGAGCTATGAACTGTACTAAATCCTACTGCAGTCACTGCACTTTAGTTCTTGAGAAGCATACATATCTTTTGTCAGAACATGAACATAAAAGTTCCTTTTTCTGACAAAACAGAAACTAAGTAACTGAATTCATAACAGCAGCATTGGACCAAGAACTTGGCTTAGTTCTAGTTACTGGTTACGCATACCACTACATGTAAAAGCAACAGGCAGCCAAAACATTTAATCAGTCAAGAAGGAAACCCAATAACTATTAGAAATCTGGCATGAAGAACAGACACAAAATAACACAGTGTGCAGCTAAGGGGAATAAAGATCCTCACAGCACAACTACTCAGTGGTGGTATTATTGGACTACAAACATATATCGTTCTCCTAATTTTCATATAAGCCACGTGATAATATTTTAAATGCTTCACTGTAATACTTTGCATCTACTCTAATACTACACTACTCTGCATCTGTGAAGCTTTTAAACTAGTCTGACAATTCATATGAATTCTTAGACTAGGTGCACACATAATCTGTTTGCAATGCATATTCTTTCCAGTGGCCTGGTGAGAGCATTCACACTACACATGGATCGCAGTGCAGCGATCGTTTCTGCACAGAGTAATAGTGATCTTTTTACTTTAAGCCCAGGGTAAAGAAAAGCAACGCAAAACGTTTAGCAGGAATTATATAGCTGTAGTCATTGAAATACAATGTATGTGAAATACAATACATACTAAAAACAGAAATTTCTAGACAATGTTAAAATAAATGTTGGATTTAAAACTATGCACATTTTTAAGAGAATTTCCCATTGTTGAATTTGTGGCACAAATTGGTGTTCAAAGCATACATACTACAATAAAAGGCTGCCTACGTACTGCAAGTGGAGTATGTGTGCACCTGGCGTTAATGCTTGGCGATGTAACTATTAAAGTTTTATTTTAAGAATCATCGGTTAATTGTAAATTATCTTCCCTCTTCTCAATAAATCAGTTCCACAGGATGCAAGCCATACAGACCACCATGTTCAACATAGACACTGACAACAGATATGCAGGGGAAAAAAAACACCATCTGTTGCATCTTTACAGATATGAAAAAGTAATGTAATGTGAAATGGTAGAAGCTGGGGGTTGTGGAGCTACAGTATATTAAGTCCTGAAAAACAACAGGACATCGTGCAGCAATTTAATTGCCATACCCACTGCCTTTTGACCTCCAGGCCGAGCAACACTTCTGAATACACTACTGTGCTTCGATCCTCTTAAGAAAGATGGAATATAATGCAGGGCTAAAAAAGGAATCAGTTACAGATGATTTATAGAAAAATAGTAGACTGTGTTGAACTGACCTTTACACAAGGCATCATTTCTATTTCAATGAAAACGCTTCAATACAAAAAAAATTACTTGTAGCAACTTTATGAATAGTAAAGTCGATACTGAAATGCTTGGATGGCATCAGTTGACAGAAAGTAATAGCGGTGAACCAGAGTAAAAAAGTTTTTCAGCTTTGAATGTTTCTTAAAGCATGAAATGGCTGCAGTGATGGTTTACTGAAGCAAATTTTGTCCTGTTGAAAACGGGTTTTGTTCCAGCTCTAAGCATGAATAGATCAAAAGTGCTACATACCTTCATTGCTCTCCTCATGAATACTGGACATAGGTTTATGTGACTTGGCTGGGGAGTTGTGCCCACTACTACCCTTTTTGCTCGAACTGTCCGAGCCAGACTGAAAGAGAAGAGATTCAGTCAGCTTGAAACACTAATTCACAATGACCATTTCTAAGTGTTGCACTGCAGTTTAAACAGGTCTGGCAAACAAGCCTGTACACTATTTTAGCAGCTGCACTGACAAACACCACAATTCTAACCTCTGAGTCCCAAGGAGAATCCTCTTCCTGATCTCGCGTTTCAATTCCCAACTCTGACAAAAAGTCTGAAACACAGTATTTAAACAGCTCCATGAAATACATGCAAAGATCTTTAAACACACACGCACTGGATTTCGCAAGATTTTAAATCTTACCCCGCTTCTTAGAAGCTTCTGTCTTTTCTAGCTGCTTAGCCTCTGATCTTTTATTTGATACTTCGTCACATTCTTCATCTTCATCCTCTTCATCATACTCATCTTCTGAAGATGAAGTTACCTCTCCTGGCTATGAACAAAGATTTGTTACTAAGTATTGTCCAACATTATAACTTTATTCAGTGAAGTAACAAATTAAATATATGATATGAGTCATGAATGGAGAATTTGAATAACACAGAATGGGAAAAAATTCATAATGATCACCACCTTAATGCATCATAACAGTTTAAGGTGTTAAATACACCAACCCACAATCCTTAATTATATGATATGATTCTCCTTGTAGGAGACATGTTCCTTAGTCTGGAATAGCATAACATGCTCGTGTACCTGTAAAATTCCCCGCTCTTCATCTACATCATTCTTATCAAAATAAAAAGTCTCATTAATATCATCAATGACTGTCTGTGGGAGTTCTTCATGACATATGAGTTCCCCATCCTTAGCATCTTCCAAGTCATCACTTCCAACGATCATGGACACTGGCAAATTCTCATCATCATCATCATCATAATGTATTACTGTATGTTCCTCAATGGTCATATGTTCTCTCTCATAATCCTTACAATTAACTGGCTCAATATCTGAAGTGTCATTTTCTACTGAACCTTCTGTTTCATTATCTGAGCAAGAACCCCAGGAGTCTTCAGAGCTTTTAGGTTCTTCTGGGTTCGAGATTAATTCTGATGGCTTCATTGTATCATTTACATTTCTTGGAACGCTATCATCATCTGCATTGATCTGAACTGTGGACAACTGAGAGAGTGCTTTTGAAACAGTGTTATCAGCCTTCATGTCATTAATGATTGCTTTTTCATCACCGGTTTCATGAGGTTGCTTAGATACCATGCCTCCAGTCTTACTTTGCTTGGGTTTGATATTTGATTCAACTACCAGAGTATTTTCTAGAAACTTTAAGACATCAGCATTGCTGTGATTCCCAGCTCTGAAAGCTTCATTGTCTTCATCTTCATCACCTTCAAAATTCTTCGTAGTTTTTGGGGTAGTGCCTGCAATATGTGGAGGTGTTCTAAACGCTCCTGTGGCACCTGTGTTACTGTAATCATTTTCCTCTTTATCAGCGCATGTTGAATCGACCCTAATGCCTGATAAAAGTGTGCCAGCATTAACACCTAGTGTGTGAGAGACTCCCTTCTCCAGCTCTTCATCTGTGATCTCTAAATGCATTATTTTCTGTCTCTCTATGACTTCTAACACAGCTGTCTCTAGAAATTCTTTTTTTTTCGAGACTACTCTTTCAAACAAACTAAAATGCTCCTTAGCATGATCACTTTTCTCAATCAATATGTTTGATGTCTCCGGTTGTCCAATAGGTTCCGTGTTTACATCAACGTGCATCTGAATATCATGGCTCTCCTCTCTTTCCTCTACAGCTGTGATCTCAGGAAGTTCTCTTTCATTATCATCTTCTTGTGTTATTGCAACACTAGTTTCCTCCTCTTGTTCCCTTTCATCGTCACTTTCTTCATCGCCTTCACTGTCTTCCTTGTCCTCCTCATTTTCATCCTCTTCTTCATCCTCTTCTTCGCTGTCTTCAACATCTTCACCTTCCTCCGATTCTTCTTCTGAACTTTCGCTGGCTTCTACATCTGATTTGTTGCCACAGGGCAGCTGTGAATTCTCAGCCTCGTCACCTACCCCGAAAGGATGGGATGGAATGCATAGACAAAAGGATAGAAAAGCAAAAATGAGAAGATTACACTGACTGGTAAGATTACCTTTTGGGAGCTAATGATGGGGGTGGAGGTCATCTGGGAAGGGTTGGAAAAGGAAATATATTTAGGGGTTACAGGAAGCTGGGTGGAGGTACTGCTAGAAGGGAAAGCCATGGAAGGTTCTACTGCTTTGCGCTTGCTGATAGGTTCAGACTCAGTGCCACTCCAGGATTTTTCTGGATCCTGATCCTCAGCGACTACAGGGAAGGAGTTTGAAGTTACAGCACAGACACAAGCTAAAGTAAAATGTACAAAACATCTAACATTGTACTTACATTTTTTCCCATCAAATTTGGAGGCACTCATTAGTTTCTTCAAGTTTATCTTTTGAAGTTTCTATAATAACAGAACAGGTATTATCAACTCAACTCATGCTTTATTGTCATTCCTCTATATATAATATACAAAAAAAAAGAAATGTCATTACTAATGGATCAAGGTGCATAGACAGTAAAACAGCAAGAGTAAACATTAAACATAAATGAACAGCAAACATTAAACATAAGTGAGCTACGGTGCGATATGAGGTAGAAATGTAAGAACAAGTAAAGTGCGAGTGAGTCAGAGTTGACTGTGTGCAAGTGTGTATGTTTTAACAGAATGAATGATGTCTGTAGTAAACAGTTCAATGAACTTGTTGTGATGACAATATATCACCTTTGTACAAAATTTAAAAAGACATCTCAAACATAATTGTGTAATATTTCCTTTTTACTGTATTCAGCTAGTAGGGGGTTACTAATCTGAGTGCCCTTGGATCTCCTGAAATGTCAAATGGACTTATTTGAAAGCTTTTAACATTCTTCTCGTGATCGGAAGCAGAGCACATTATTCTACTTATAAGAAGTTTACAAAGATGGAAGTAATGTGATGTGATGTGATTGTGGCGATACTGCGCATGTCCGATCCTAAAGCATTTCCGATGGCGCCATTTCTAAAGCACGGAGCTGTCATAACAAAATGACTACCACGTGCTTTTTCAGTTTAGCTATAACAGAACATGATGATAACGTGGAATTATCGGACCCCTTAAACATTTGGGTTGACAAAACACTCAACGTTTACCTGAAGGAATTTATCCAGATGTGTATTATGATCTGATTTAGACCGAGTGCTTCTACACGCTGATAGCGGTAAAACCATGTCGTAATCTGGATGCCTACAATTATTTCATTAGCGAAAGAAAAGACAGAAATATTTGGCGATACAACGTTGATGATGTATATCTTGTGTTCGGTGAGACCGGAATAAGTCAGTGTTTAAAAAAAAAAGATCATGTTTTGGTCGTTGCTATGGTAACCGTTATTAGCGCGCGATGCATTTGCATGGCCGGGTATGTTTGTATGTTTATTCTAATAATAAATCACGCCGCAAACTGAATTCTAATCTGAATTAAATTGTAGCGAGTGAAATTTAATGTAAAAAAAAATATACAACTTGAAATAAAATCTGGAGATAATACAGTAAGAACAGTGATTTGGAATAGTTTTGAACTTGGTGGTGTCTACTTGGTGGTGTCACCAACATACAGTTCAGCATCAGTTCAACAGCAAGCAGAACATTTAAAGGGGAATAAATGATGGAAGAAACTTCTGACTTTAACTTGCTAACAACACCCGTGGCCTTATTTGTGTGATTTTCTTGAAGTAGTTGAAAAGAAGGTTTTGGGCTCATGATAATTTTAATAGATATCAATCAGTGTTTGACTTATTAATATCATTCTATTAACATATTGTTGTGCTAAGAGTACATGAATCTTTTCACATAAACTGAGTTGATTGAACAAGTGTTGTGACAAAAATTTTAATAGGAACATCATAGCCATAATAAATTATAGTACTTTTGATACTTAAGTGCTATGATCCTTGTTGAGGTGGAAGAGTGTGTGAGAGAGGGTTTGAATGCTCCATCTGGTCATGAATAAACAAGAAGGTGCATGCAATTCATTGTTGGCTAACATGTATTCTTTTTTTTTTCTTTTTTTAAAATCTAATTTAGTATCCAGCCTTCACTCTTCACTGCTGCAATTCAAGCTTCACGTCTTTTGTTTTTCGCGGATCTAAACACTAATTTACCGACAGCAAGTTAGTTCCTGGTCTGAAAGAGCATGCAACCACCGAACAAGTTTTAATTTTAACATTTTTAAGCTAACCGGAAAGACGTCACTTCCTTACACGAAAGAATGGCCATTGAAATGGTCTATAATAAGAGAAATATGTCTCCAGTATTTTAATCTCTTCAGGGCACAAATAATCACCTTTGGGCCCAGATTAAGCTCTTCATCGTCGTCATCATTATCATCTGTAGAGGGCCAGGAATCAGCAGCACCACTTTTTGATGTTCTAAAATTTCCATTTATTAGGAACATGATTTCATACTCACATAAAATTGTCAACTGCTATATATACTTATATTGCAACTATATATATATATATATATATATATATATATATATATATATATATATATATATATATATATATAGCACATCTGAATAGTATTCACAGTGCTTCACATTTTGTTATGTTGCAGCTTTTTTATTTCGAAATGGATTTAATTCTTTTTTTTGCTCAAATTTCTACAAACCATACCCCATAATGACAATGTGTCTGAAATCTTTGCAAATTTATTACAAATAAAAAACAAAAAGTACATGAGTGTACATAAGTATTTACAGTCTTTGCTCTATACTTTGTTGATGAACCTTTGACACCAATTACTGCCTCAAGTCATTTTGAGTATGATGCTACAAGTTTGTCACACCTATTTTTGGGCAGTTTCTTCCTTTCTTCTTTGCAGAACCTCTCAAACTCCATCAGGTTGAATGGCCTTTTCTCACCTTTTCTGACCCTTTCGAATCAATCGGGTTTAAGTCTGGTCTCTGGCTGGGCCACTCAAGGACATTCAAAGACTTCTTCCGTACCCACTCCTTTATTATCTTGGTTGTGCTATTGCTTAGGGTCGTTGTCCTGTTGGAAGACTAACTTTCACCCCAGTCTGAGGTCCAGAGCGCTCTGTACATTGCTGCATTCATCTTTCCCTTGATCCTGACTAATCTCCCAGTTCCTGCCGCTGAAAAACATCCCCACAGCATGATGCTGCCACCACCATGCTTCACTGTAGGTATGGTATTGGCCAGGTGATGAGCAATGCCTGTTTTCCTAAAGACATGACGCTTGCCATTCAGGCCAAAGAGTTCAATCTTTGTTTCTCATGGTCTGAGAGTCCTTCAGGTGCCTTTTCATAAACTCCAGGCAGGCTGTCATGTGCCTTTTTTGAGGAGCGTCTTCCAACTGGACACTCTACCATACTGGCATGATTGGTGAAGTGCTGCATAGATGGTTGTTTTTAAGGAAGGTTCTCCTCTCTCCACAGAGAAACACTGGAGCTCTTTTAGAGCTGGGCGGCCCCTCTAGGAAGAGTCCTGGTAGTTGCAAACTTGGAACAAATGCTGGAGGCCACTGTGTTCATTGGGACGTTTACTGTGCCTCCATACAATCTTGTCGGAGGTCTACAGACAATTCCTTGGACTTCATGTCTTCATTTGTGCTTTGACATGCACTGTTAACTGTGGGACCTGATTTAGACAGGTGTGTGCCTTTCCAAATCATATCCAATCAACTGAATTTACCACAGCTGGACTCCAGTCAATTTGTAGAAACATCTCAAGGATGATCAGTGGAAAAGTTAATTCTTTAATTTTAATTGAATGTGACTCATTTTGTTTGAATATTTCAAACAAACTTCTTTCACTTTGTCATTATGGTGTATTTTTTTGTAGAATTGTGAAGAAAATAATGAATTTAATCCATTTTGAAATAAAGCTGTGACATAACAAAATATGGAAAAAGTGAAGCACTGTGAATACTTTCCAGATGCACTGTATACACCGTATACTTACCTGCTGATAGAGTCTGCATGTGAATTATCCTCTGTATCTGAAAAACATATTCACATATTTACTACACATCATTTATTTTGTGGGTGTATTAATGTTATTACATTTTGTATTTAATTAAATCTTTTAAATACTACAGAATTTATAACAAACAAAATCAACAAAATTTACTAGGGTCCAAAAAGTCTAAGACCACCAATGATAATGCCTCAGTCCTCCTTTGTTTTTTTAATACAAACCTTTTGATTACATTATTGGCAATAATTTGAGTAAAAATGAAGAATCAATATTTTTTATAGTGTTTGGCCTTTTGCACGAATGACAGCTGGAGGTCAAGCTGAAACAATGCAATATCTTGAAAACTAAATTATCAAGATACTGCATACTTTCAGCTTCTTTGAAAAATTAGTTTGAAAGGAAAAAATTGTAGTTCTCAGACACATGGAGCTTACTGTATATTTTTATTGACTAGCTTGATGGTAAACAATGCAGTGTATTTTCTGTTGCATATAAGCAGTTTTATTATTACTTGTAATACCTTTCCCTTCTTTTGCACTTCCTCCATTGACATGCACATGTAAACAATGTAAATGGGAGGAAAATAATAAAACTTCAGATAGAACATTGTGCAGTAGAATGGTTTAAGCATTACGAAGCACAAATAAGGATGCGAAAGCATTATGTAATGTTTTGATACATTAATGCAACTTCTAACATGCTCTGAAGGTTACATTCGGCATAGCCAATAATCCGACTTAAAGAATATTTATATCTTTTAACCTTAATCTAAGGAAAGCACTATATATTCATCACTAACAGACTTCAAAGGTCACAATCAGGACTCACCATCTTTGCCAAGAGTTGGACCTCTGAGAGCAAAGCCATCCTTGGGACTGCCCAACAATGAAGTCTGCTTGTTTTTATCGGAGGCAAGGTGGGAGGGTGACTGCAAGGCCTTCTTCTTCGTCCCATGCTCAATGATTAGGTGTGAACAACTGAAAATCATTTGCAACACTTCTCTGTACTGTTTATGAAAATAAAAACAGCGCATTTGCAGCTGAAAACTTTAATAACACACAAACAAATTAAACACTTACGCATGATGGCCATTCATTACAGCATAGTCGTCAGATGACCATCCCTTATTATCTTTCACAGTGATATCAGCATTGTACTGCAAGAGCAGTCGCACCATACTGATTTGGCCATTGCAAGCAGCAATCAGTAAAGGGGTCCTTGTTGGCAAAAAAAAATGTGTACGATCTGTATGCATTCATGGCAGTTGAATGCAATTGCAATGTGTTATTTGTGAGTGTCAAGAAGAACCGTAAGCATCCTTACCGTTGCTCCTGGTTCTGGAGATTAACATCTGCCCCCTCCTTGAGTAAAAATTCAGCCATCTCTGCATGGCTTTCTTCCACTGACAATATCAAGGGAGAATTGCCTTCCTAAAAATACAATTAAACAAGTTTAAATTTGTCTATGTTTTGTATGCATTTAAAAATCTATTTCCACTTATATAACTATCCAATGCCAAATGTATTTTATGTACCTAACCAAAACATAAACATAAAAGAATACATTATATAATGCATTGAAAGATGGGCTTTTATCAGAAATAAAGCTAATGGTCTCTTTGCCCCTTCAGCTGTTGTTGTGTGAGGGTACAATTTCACTATACCACAAGGATAGCGGAGATATTTGTCTTTTGCCATGCATCTGACACCTGTTGTTTTCTAATAAAGCTAAATGGGATACTAAATAGAAAGTACTGCCATGGCTTCACCTTGTTCTGTGCATTGATGTTCGCCTCATGTTCGAGCAGCTTCAGCGCCACAGTCAGAGAGGGGATGCGGGCAGCTAAGTGTAGCGCTGTGTTCCCATTTATATCCACCAAGTTGGGATCTGCCTCATGCTCCAGGAGAATGGACACACAGCGATCCTGTTGGCACTGCACCGCCTACACAAAGACCCACAGAAAACCCAACAAACACTTTCAAGTAGACGCATGTAGAAAAGCGACTATTCGTATTAATAATGTTGTTTAACGTCTTGAAGAAAAATGTAATGAATTATCTAGTTTTGGGGTACAATAATATAATAATAATGCAATAATAATAATAATAATAATAATAATAATAATAATAATAATAATACAATAATTTGGTTTTACCTTCATTAAGGCGGAGCGGTTCTGATTGTCACATAAGTTGAGTTTAACTTTGTTTTCCACCAAATACTGAACCACTTCAGTGTGTCCATGAACACAGGCTATATGTAGTGCAGTTCTGCAAATACACAAATACAAAGACAGCTTTTTGATCCAACTCGATTTGACCATGTTATGACAGCAGCAATGTAACTGATATTTTAAGCTTAACAATATACTCAAAACACAAATCTATCCATGTCTCCGAGCCAAACAGTAAAAAGCACTCATTCAAAATAATAACAAGCACTACCAAAGAACACATTTCTTAAGACCCATTATACACCATGCTGGTAAATTCTTAAATCAGAGTGGTTTATATATTTTCTAGATTAATTTCTTAATTATTAGATTAATTCCCCACATTTTCCTTTACATTTTTCTGGCAGCAATTAAAACCATGATGAACACACTTTTTTGTTGTAAGAGCTTATTCACAGAGACTTGTGTAGCAGGCTATTCGAGCGTGAGAGGTCAGGCACTATTGACAGACAAGGAGGCCTGAGGTGCAGTCGTGTTCCCTTTTTTCATACATTCCCACCTGTTCCCACGTGCAAAGCTTCACTAGTTCACTAGTGACACTGAGAATATTGACATGGTATGACTGGAGGAGATTCATCAAAGGGCTGAGCGAATGTTCTCCAAGTATAACACACTGAACGCTCCTGTTCCTATTGTTCTTTGCTGTTCAGGAAGGAAACTCATAATGCTACAGTATACTGTATACTTTTGGCCATGACAGAAAATTAGGTGAGAAAACGACTGTTTATTCTTGCAACGATGTATTCATAGCAACACAAAGCGCCACCTGTCTTACAGACGATATTAAATGTAACTATAAATTGTGAAACAGCATGACCAGATTGTTCGTTATTAGATTAATACACCAGGCATAACTTTATGACCACCGATCAGACATAACATCATGAACACCTGCCTAAATGTCTAGGTCCTCGGTTGCTGCCAAGACAGTCTCAAACTGTCGAGCATTACCTTCTTCAACAATTTTAGCTACAGTAGCTCGTCTTTTGGATCAGACCACACGGGCCAGACTTTGCTCTCCACACGCATTAGTGAGCGTTGGTCGTCCATGACCCTGTCACCGGTTCACCACTGTTTCTTCCTTGGACCATTTTTGATGTATACTGACCACTGCAGACCAGGAACATCCCACAAGAGCTGCAGTTTTGGAGGTATTTTGACACAGTTGTCTAGCCGTAACAATTTGTCCCTTGTCAAACTCGCTCAAATCTTTACGCTTGCCTATTTTTCCTGCCTCAGACACATCAACTTTGTGGAAAAAATTTTCACTTGCTGTCTAATATATCTCACCAACTAACAGGTGCCATGATGAAGAGATAATCAGTGTTATTCACTTCACCACTCATAATGTTATAATGTCAATGTTATGCCTGATCGGTGTATATTGGGATTATCGGCAAAATTGCTGTTGTGAAGGATGCATAATTATATACTTCAGGACACACTGTTATAAAATTATACATGTTTGGGAGGCATTACACATCTCTGGATCTTTGACTAACTTATGTTTGAAAAGACAAACTGATTAATTATATTGTAATTACACTGTTAGTCGTGTTTAATACACCTCTGTCTTACCTGTTCTCCTTATCCAGCTGGTTTAAATCGCTCTTTTTGGCGAGTTGTCTGAGTTTTGCCAAATCCCCAGTGAATGCCGCCTTGTGCAACTTGCCCAGGTCTTTCTCCTTCAGGTCATAGCCGACCGAAAGCACACTGGCTGTTTCAGATGCACTCGGAGAGCCTTTTCTTTTTGGTGAACCGTAATATTTTCTTCATCTTGTACGCTACTGCAGTCCACACGAGCAATACTGTATTCCTGTTCCAGGTTCAGCTCAGATTCAGGTGCTGCCACTGACTCATGGTCTTCCCCTTATCTTACTAAAAATAAAATAAGAGGATTCACTTTAAGCCTTTTAATGCCCAAGGACATGCATCAATCTGCAGAATGCAATTCCAAGCTGTCAATTTAGTGCCAAAGTCTACTGGTTCTACATAATCTCTACATGAGACAAGGACAGAATACTTCTAGTCTAAAAATAATATTCAACATTAAATCAGAATCAGAGTGAAATCAGTGGCTAATCAATCAATGACCAAATCAATTCTGCAAGCTAAAGAACTCGTCAATGTTATCATTCAACAACTGACTTCCCTTAATATATGGAGCATATATTTTACATTTACATGTTTGATTGCATTCCAGTTTATCCAAGAGCTAGTTTTACATTGTTAGCTAGCTAACATGCTGAACCATCCGACATGCTCGGACTCACCTTGCTAATCAACAGGCAATCCGAGAAGGTCTTCATTACATATAAGTCTCACATGTTAAATAAATATACAGAGCTTAGTTATATAAAAGTTTAACTAGAGATCCTCGATCACATAACTGAAACGCTCTCAGTTTAGCTAGCCGGCTAGCTGATTACCGAGAGGACTGAATCCACGCAAGGCTAGCGCCGTAACCAAGGCAACCGCGTCTGAGCATCTGAATCAAGCTCCTGCTTTATTTTGTTTGTTTTAAGCAGATACAGTTGCTTTAAAAAAAATCACTTATTTCGTGATGTAATGAACTTAACGATGACAAAAAAATTAACTTTAAGGAAAATTTACCCCGAAAAGCCAATTCATTCGCATTTGGCAAAAGAATAACAGCTGGATATTGTGATTTATATAATACATGTTCTATTCGGCTGCCATTTTTGTGTCAATCGGCGTGATCTAGTGTAAAAGTCGCAGCGCTGTGTACTCTGTGTTTTTCGCAGGCGGATCCCTACCGCTGCGGTTCAGTTGGATTGGGTGGTTTGAATGCATGATGGACGCCTGCCTCGTCCAATCAAATTGCGCGACTTCCGATTTCCTCTTAAAGCACCGCCTATTCTGTGACGACTCATCCTTTCTTAGTTTTGATTGGTCAATTTGTGTTTGACAGACATGAATTTTGACAAATAGCCGCGCGTATCGCCTTTGATTGGTCTCCTCAGAATTTTAAACTACTTAAACCGTTTTGAGCGGGTGCCTCGAAAAGACCATTTTCCATCTCCAGGAGGAATTGCGATTGTATTTGGAGCGCATTTGGATCGGATTTGAATGGTTTTGACAAGAGGAGATACGGAGCCAGAAGAAGACGTCAAGTGAACTCTTAGGCTTATTTATAGATATTTTTAATTAAAAGGTAAAGTGGTTCGGTGTTTCTCTGAGGTTGATGGTTAGCTTTTGTTGTTGTTGGTGGTGGTGGCGGCAGCGAGGCTTCTTATTCAGCTCATGATCTCATTAGTGTAATAGATAGATTTAAATAGTAACGATATCAGAATGATCATTTAATCTGTTCTAGTTTGTAATGTTGCGTGTTTGTGTTGTGTGTTAATAATAATTAGGATGCTAATGATCTTGTTTTCAGGCTCAAAGCTAAGATTTGTTGCTTGCTAGCTACTGTCAGCTAACTAGTTAGCTGCATTCCGGTGAAAAAAAAGAAAAACATGTTTACCAAATAATAATGTGACAGATATTTTGTTGATAGATAGATAGATAGATAGATAAAGTTGAATATATGTGCATATATAATCAACAACCAGACATAACTAAGGTGTTTAGATACATTTCTGCTGATGTTCTAATGGAATAATTCACAAATGTTCAATTCTGATCCTTTGTCATACTTAAAATAATTACCAAAAAAAAAAAAAATATATATATATATATATATATATATATATATATATATATATATATATATATATAAATAATAATAATAAAATCTTGACAGATAACCTTGACAATCTTTTTGTGCCTCTGAGGGCACATGCCTTTTTAATTTATTTATTTTGCCTTTAACCAGTATACTATACTCGTGCAAAGACTATGAGTCCATATATGTGCCAACATATGAAGTCAAATCCAGTCCAATGATCTGCAGTTCTGCTTCTGACAAATCTATCCTTCTTTCCTTTGTGCATTTTCTTAGTTTGTAGCTACTGTCAATATTTGTGTCCGACACACTTCCTGGTTCCGACATGGTCCTGTATTCAAGAGTCTCACATTTATTTGATCTATTTTATTTTTAAGGGACGCAGCCATGAGTTCCTTGCCGGAGGCCACTCGTTCCCTTGTGCAAGTGTTCAATGGGAAGCTGCAGGAGTTTAATAATGAAATTGAGACGATTCACATGGTATGGCTGGAGGAGATTCAGCAGGAGGCTAAACGCATGTTCTCCAGGTATATACAGATCTCGTGTTTTGTTGTGTTTTTGTGCGTTTTGTTCTTGTTCAGAATGATCTGTCATTATGTGCTGATGAACTAATTCTCTGAGTTTGTATTTCAGTGACTTTAGCACGGAGCCAGAGCTTATGCCAAAGACTCCATCACAGAAAAAGACGAACCGCAGGAAACGGGTGTCCACAGAGCTCAGTGAGGCTCGTAGCAAAAGACGGTGAGGGTGGTACTATTGAGGCAGTATATGTAAGAGTTTTAAATGTGCTTGTACTCGTATATAGTAGTGATGCAGCTTTTAATTATGGAGTTACCTGGCTGTTCACTTTTTTTTCAAGAACAATAAATGATTTGTTTGAGCAGGTACAGAAAAATTTCATGCTGTTTGTGTTTAGTGTTTCTAAAACCTTTTAAGAAAGTGAATGTAGTCAAGAGAATCAGCCCAGAATTTGTAAGCAGTACATATTAAATCATTTGTATTTGTGTCATCTAAAATAATTCTAGATCATCAATAATTGTACTATTCTTTGTTTCTCTCTACAGTTTCTCTAAGGGGAAGCGCAGTAACCTGCGCCGTTCCTCGGTCCAGCTCACTTTAAATTCAATCTCCGAGTTGGTGAATACACAAGTACCCAGTAACAGTATAGACAGTGTGGTTGAGGAGCCTGTTCGCCGCACACGCCGCAATAAAGCTGCTGTAGCTGAAAACAGCGAGCCGGTTAAACGGAGCACACGCAACAAAGCGGCTGCCAAAGTAAAGGAGCAGTCTGAGAAGGTGGAGGAGGAGCTGCCAGCTGCTCCACTGTCACCTGAGGATATTTCAATGGAAAGGGGGCATGTGGTAGAAGAGTCAAGCAGCTCTTCGTCTCCTGTGCAAACACTGGTGTCTGAGGTCATGGTGAAAATCCCCTCGACCGAGCGTCTTTCTGCTGAAAAAGTGCCCCAGTGCTCTACCTCTCCAGGCCGCACTGCACAGAAGATTACCATCGCAGCTGCAGGTGGCCAGGCGTCAACACCGAGCTCGGGCAGACACTCCTTGGTGGTGCGGCGCTCTCTGGCAGGTCTCAGACACAGCATGACTCAGGAAGCAGTACGTCGTGCTTCTAGACGTTCGTTTCTGAAGAAGAAAGCCAGACTGGGCAACTCAACATGCAGCAGCACCATCAGTGGTGAGACGACATAAAAGCGCACTGTGATATTTTTTTTGCATTAAGATTAGCAAATAGTTGAGCTTCTTATAACGAGTGGGAAGTGGTTGCTCAGTGGCCATGATTCCGATTCTGATCGGAAGTTCAAATGCCAGCACCACCAAGCTGGACCCATAAGTAAGGCCCTTGAGCCTCAACTGCTTAGATCATTTTAAGTCACTCCAGATAAGGGCATAATGCCATAAATGTAAGAAACTGGGTGTAATAAAGAAGTTTTTATCAAGTCAATCAAAAAAAAAAAATACTTGTAGCGATTTGAAATGTAGGCAGTAGAAACAATATGTTGAACAGTAACGGAAATGAGCTTCTAGCAGAAAAGTTTGCATTTTGAACTGGTTGGAGTTAAGGATATTCTAATAAGTGATTGATCACTATTATTAATTAATGCAATTTATATACAGTAATTTCCGGACTATTAAGCGCACCCAAATATAAGCGCACCCACTGAATTTGACATTATTTTGAACATAAATAAGCCGCACCTGTCTACATTGAAACTAAAGAACTTTACACAGGCTTTAACGAAAGACAGGGTCTGTAACACGGCTTGTATCTAAACAGTAGCCTACCAAGAAAGTCAGTGTTCACTGTCTTCCTCCTTCCTTTCACAACAATTTCTCTCTGAAGTTTTTCGTTTGGCATCGTCGTGCGTTTAAAAATCACCACCAGTGAATCTTTTCTCCCGATGCCGTGAAGCTCAGAACACAGGTGAAGTGCGTTTCTTTCATGCCCGGTTGTTTTCAGTGTGACGAATGATTTCGCATTTCCTGTTGACAGTCCAAGTGAGCGGCAGGTCAAATGTCAGAGGAACCTCATCCATATTTATGATGTGGTGCGGCCCGATTCAGTGGGAGCGCATCTGATTTAATATAAAGAGTTTCATTGGTTCACCTGAACCCGTTCCGCAATTTCATTGGTCTAATGTTATGGGGCTCAGTTTTTTGGCTTGAAGCTTGTGAAACTGGGAAAAACCCAGGAAAAATCCATAAATTAGCCGCCTTGTTGTTTAAGCCGCGGGGTTCAAAGTGTGGGGAAAAAGTAGCGGCTTATAGTCTGGAAAATACGGTAAGTGTTGTTGATGTAGATGCCAGACTGAGATTTCACAAGTAGTCATAAATCTGTTACAGATTGGGGGATTATAATTTTGATCATTTGGTAGTTATTTACAATTACAAACCAATTTTCACCTCACACTTTCAGATCTAGCTGAATATTTATTTTACCGCATGGAATTTTTGTGTTTGACCATAATCTATACCTGTTAAAGTGCATAGACTAACTGCTAGAAATTTTATATTTTTACTGTATATTTATGCGTCAAGGGGAACCACTAGTTTGCAGACCTTCATTGTAGGGGCCAATTGTGATTATGTATAAGGTGGAACTTATTGCTTGTCTCGTATTGCTGCTTTTTGTGTAACTTCATTGTTGATGCATGTGTGTGTGTTTGTTTGTCTGTTTGTGTAGGAGATATTTCTGTAAACATAGAACCGGAGGAAAATGAGGAAGTGGTAGGGGAGATGATGGAGGAGTAAGTCCTTTTTTTTATTTTTTATTTTTTCTTCCGGAGAGTTTATTGTTTATGTATCAGAGATTAATCACCGCCTCTTTTATAGGGTGGGTAACCAGGAAGAGCCACCAGCTGGATCTAATGCTGAAACAAGCCCAACTCAGCCTGAGGTAAAGATAATTATTAGCATTGTCCAATTCAACTTTAATCCTGAGATATGACCTTTTCAAAACAGCCTCTACAGTGCAAGAATAGTGGTAGCAAAATTCATTTTATAAAATAATATGCAAAATGGCAATGTATTTCTGTATTTACATTTTTAAAGTTTGGTGCAGAATAAAAATTAAATTATATAATTTACATTTGCCGTTTCCAAATCTAGTGTTGATATGAAAATCTCCATACTAATTTTAACACTTAATTTGTCTTTAAAGCATTTAGACTAACGGTTAGGACACTTAGGATTGCATTTTCATCCTAATGGTGTGTGATATGTAGCAAAATTCAGTGTGTATTTCCAAATGCTTTCTGAGCCAAAGGTATATCAAAAAGGTTGGACATGATACAATACAAAGCATTGTTTTTTTTTTTTTTATTCAATTAGTAAGTAAATTAATTAAATATTCAATGGAAGTTATGTACTACTCTTTACAATAGGGTTTAATAAGAAGTAATCATTGCATAGCATTTACTAGTCTTGGACTGCTATTGTTCTGTATCATGTAGCATACGTGTACATAAAGTTAATTCAAAAGCCGTGACCTCTTAGCAGTCAGCTTTTAAATCCTCAAGTGAATAAAGGTATTTTCATACGTGTGTGCAGGTGCTTAATCAGGAGCCTGAGCCAGAAATGGAGGAAGCTCCCATATTAGTAGAGGAAGAGATTGCAGAATCTCCCAGTGTCCAGGAAAACTACCGTGTCACACGCTCTATGGCTCAGCCCTCAGGATCAGGTACTGCTGTCTCTGAAATTTCCCAGTTTGTTGTCAGAATGGCCCACAAGCCTGGGGCCACACATTAAAGCATACCCATCATCCAGAATTAACAATGTGTGTTAAAATGTTTTTATCTATAGATGATGGTGAGAAAAATACCCAGGATGATGTTCGGTGAGTTGTCTTTGCTAATATTCTTTATTAGTTTGTGTTATGCTTTCTTATCTGGAATGCAGTGCACTAGAAATTGGGTGTATTTCAGGGCCTCTCGCTCAGCTGTCAAACGTGCAGCTGCAGAAGCGGAAGCAATCAGTACCCCCAAGAAGAAGCACTCTCCTCCAAAGAAGTGCATGACTGTAAGACACTTTCTATAATTCACTGATTATAATGGAAATACACTATATTGGCAGAAGTATTGGGTCACCTGGTCTTAGGTATGTAATTTTTGAGCATTGCATTCCACATTTAGTCGCAATTTGCTCTTATAATTCCCACCACTCTTCTACGAAGATGTTCCAATAGATTTTGGGGTTTGCTTGTAGATATTTTGTTCAGCCACAAGGGTATCACAAAAGGCAGGTACTGATTTAGGTGAGGCGGCCTGGGGTGCAGTCAGTGTTCCAATTCATCCCAAAGGTGTTCAGTAGGCATGATCTTTCCAGAAGCTCACTTTGTGCACAGGGGCATTGCCATGCTTGAACAGGTTTGGGTTTCCAAGTCCAAGTGAATGCTAAATTTTATTATAGTGCACCTGAAGACGTTCAATTGAGTGCCTCCAGCTTTGTGGTAACAGTTTGGGAAAGAACCCCATAGAGTAGAATAGTGTAAAAAATCTATCTATAAAAAGTTTTTTTTTTTTTTTTATTATCCAAGTGTTTAATGTGGAAATTGACTAGTTTCTGGTTTGCTACATAAGTTTTACGGTGGTCATTACAGGGTATCACACCCGGCATGCGCTCCTTCCTGCACACCGTGCAAAAGAACCAGCTGCTGATGATGACCCCAACCTCCCTTGGTCGTACCTCCGTCATGAAATCCTTTATTAAACAGAGCGGAAAACTGGAAGTCAAGGTACCTGTCTTAGCTCACCTTGCACAACACACTTGATGTGAAAGTTACACTGGTTATCAAGGTCTTATACTATCTAGTTTGTAGATATGCAAGATATTCAATTGTTAAGCAGGTAACAGTAGATTCAGCATTCTTGCTGAGCTAGTAATCCTGCTCTTCTTTATTCCCTCAGTTGAGCACTGGCTCAGTGGTAAGTTTAAACTCTGGTGTCCGTGTAATCCATCGTAACCCTACCTTTGGTGTGTGTGCACTTTGACATGTACATGGGTGCTTAAGTTTGTCATCTAACCTTTAGGGGTGTTCACTCTGTTCATAGTTCCATTTAGTTTTCAAGATCGGAGTTAGTGTTGGTCTTTAATCTTATCTTCTTGGGATTTTGTATTGTGGCTTGCATGTACACACTGACCAGCATAATGTTAATGTATCAAATTTCATACAGTGCATTACTTCAAAAGCGATAGATGTGTGGTGTTTTTAGCACCGTAAATGGCTGAATGAGCTTTGCTTTGTAGTGCCTTTTCACTTGACCGCAGCATGCAGCATGGATTTATACCGATAGTTTTTCCAGGTTGCAGCTGAGAAGGTCGCAGTAATTTTCAGTACCATAGCGGCCTCTAGAGGCGAATCACTGAAGCCTCGTGCTGTTGGTTTTGACACCTTATTCATGTTAGTTCATGGTGCAGTAACTGAAGTAATAAAATGGGAATTCAGTTAATTTTAATATTTATTTAATAAATGTTGAAATCAAAACAATTCTTCTAAGCATTTATTAACTTTACTAAATGTTACAAATGGAATCTTACAGTAAAGTATTACCTTTTTGCATTAATCCAAACAGTTATGCTTAAAATCACCATCTTTCTCTTTTCAAAGGCTAGAGCATTGAAATTACATTTATTTTTGTAATACATCCAGTACTATTTAACATGGAGTATTATGTTTATGGGTTTATTTTTTATTAATCCGGTATCCATAAAATATCACTTGTTTAATCAGTTATCGGCAAGTACGATCGAGTCAATCCAATAGTGGGTATCAGTAAAACTCACCATTGTTTGACCTCTAGACATAATGGTGCTATACATCCAACCAAATGCTGTATGTGTGTAGTTTAGTCCACCATATGCATTTCAGCCACAGAGTCTGTTTATATCTAAAGTTTAAAGATTTGGCACCATGTTTTGTTGTGCATTCAGCCAATAGGATTGCTGCGTCTTGCACCAACTTATCCCAAATGTCCTCATACGCGGCAGGAAATTTGACCTGGGTGCTGTTTCGTCAGCAACCTGTGCCATGCTTCACTGCTCTGTGAAAAGAGGCTGCACCTCGTTTTGCACCATAGATTAAAGCCGTTACATGGCATTTTAAACGAGACTCCTAGTTTTATGTTTCTAGGTTTATTAAATGTTTGCGTATATTTGGCTGTGCTTTACTACTCCAACACATGGCTGTGACTTTTAAATCATGAAGTGCTGCACTTGGGGAGGGTAACCGTTTACTCATTTAATCATCCCTATTTACAGCTCAATTCACTTCTCACCTAAATCACCTAACGGCCGTCAGATTTGGCGCTTTGTGTGACCTTTTGATATCCTTATACTTTTTGACCTTTTTTTTTTTTTTTCTTTCTGTCAGGAACGGGAACGGCAGAAATGGGATGCTCTTAGCAAGAAGCTTGAACAAGAAAATGAAAGAAAGAAAAAGCTGGAGGAGGAGCGAAGAAAGAAACAAGAAGAATTGAAAAAGTATGAAATTATATACACTCCCAGATACAGTATGTATGTGTTTTATAAGGTGCACAATCTATAAAAGTGATTTTGTTTTTAGGAAACGGGACGAGCGTTTGAGACGCGTAGTGGAGGCTAGGGTGAAAGGAGAAAAGGAGAAGGAGCAGGAAAAGAAAAAGAAGATAGAAGAGAAAATGGCACAAATAGAGAAGAAAAATGACATGGTTTGTTTTGAAATGCATCCTTAAAATGTTTTTGTGCTTTATTTTTTCCGTCAGTGAATGAGTCTGGATCTTCTTTTTTTTACATCGTCAGCTGCGTGTGGAGCGGCTCGCTGAGGAGAAAGCGAAGAAAAAGGTGGCAACCAAGCGCCAAGAGGAATTGGAACTTCGCAGGAAACAGGAAGAAGCAGCTCGCAAGAAAAAGCTTCAGCAAG
This sequence comes from Silurus meridionalis, assembly GCF_014805685.1. Classification (NCBI taxonomy): domain Eukaryota; kingdom Metazoa; phylum Chordata; class Actinopteri; order Siluriformes; family Siluridae; genus Silurus; species Silurus meridionalis. The sequence continues at coordinate 8,473,061 of NC_060893.1, read as the reverse complement.
CTGTGAGCGCACTGTATACACACTCTGCTCCACTGCATGAAAATGTTTTTAGAAAATGTCAATTTTTAATTATTGAAGCTCGACTGGCCTTTTAGAACATCTTACTTTTAATAAAACTAAAATTTTAGTTTAATTAAAAAAAAAACTTGTTTGCAAGTACATAAAATCGAGTTCTTGTATTTAGTGTATTAGTAAATTGTTCTTGCAGCGGCTTTTGTTTTCACACATTCAAATTGGATCTATGCTGCCCCCAAGTGGGCATTGGGGGTAAAGCATATACCCATCAATATTTTGTATAATTGGTTAATATGGATTACAATTTTTGAGATGATAAACAGTCGATAGCTGAAGCCATCACCATCAGATGCTTTGCAGTATTGTAGTCTCTGTCTAGCATTTAATCTCAATATTAACTAAATCTTTTCCCTGATATTAGAAATAATAGGTTTTAAACTATACCATTTGTAAATGAGAACGGATGGGAGTTAAAGACCAAAGCTGCTTGAGTGGGTGTTTTATAGGATTGCTGTATATGGGATATGACTACTAGATGTGACTTTGGGTATGCGTCCATTCCCAGGAGGAGGAGGAGAGGCGTCACCAGGAACTATTGGCCAAACGTAAGGCCGAGGAGGAGCGGGAGAAGGCACGCAAACAAGCTGAGGCTGCTCGTGCCCTGGAGCTCAAGAAGGAGCAAGAACGGGAACGTGAGCGTGAGAGGCAGCGTGAGGAAAAAGAAAAAGAGCGGGAACGTCAGGCTGCTGCTGAGAGGTTTTTTTTTTTTTATTATTTTATCACTTTATTCACTCACCCATTAAAATCATTGAATTCAGGTGTTCCACTCACTTGCATGGTTACAGGTGTATAAAATTAAGCACCTGGGCATGTAGACTGCTTCTACAAACATTGGTGAAAGAACTGGTCGCTCTCAGGAGCTCAGTGAATTCCAGTGTGGTACCGTGATAGGAGGCCACCTGCAAGAAGTCCAGTTATAAAATCTCCTCACTACTAAATATTCCACAGGCGACTGTTAGTGGAATTATAACAAAGTAAAAGCGATTGGGAATGACAGCAACTCAGCCATGAAGTGTTGGAGCACGTATAATCAGTTTAGGGACGGCTTGTTCCTGTTCCAACATGACTGCGCACCAGTGCACAAAGCAAAAGGTCCATAAAGACATGGATGAGTGAGTTTGGTGTGGATGAACTTAACTGGCCTGCACAGAGTCCACTTCTGGGATGAATTAGAGCGGAGACCGCGATCCGGGACTTCTCGTCCAACATCAGTGTCTAACCTCACAAATGCGCTTTTGGAAGAATTGTCAAAAATTCACATTAACACACTCCTAAAACTTTGTGGAAAACCTTCCCAGAAGAGTTGAATCTGTTATAGCTGCAAAGCGTGGGCCAACATCATATTAAACCCTATTAAACCCTATGGATTAAAAATCGGATGTTGCTCATGTTCATTTGTATGTGAGGGCAGATGAGCGAATACGTCATTATCTCTATATATATATATATATATATATATAATATACACACACACACACAGCTCACTTTTTAATTTTTGAAAGTACGGAAATGTGGCATGTAATAGGAAATGAATGTGTTCTCAGGGAGCGGGAGAGAGTGGAGCGGGAGAAGGCCATAGCTCTTCAGAAAGAATTGGAGAGAGCAGCTAAGGAGAGGAAAGAGCTAGAGGAGAAGAGGAGGAAGGTCAGTGTCTGGCTTCTGTCATTTTAAAAATAAATTTGTTGGGACATGTTTATAATTTGCTTTTATCTATAGTAGGTTGTACATTCATTCAAAATTCTGTATAGCATGAAGGTTTATCTCTCTCTCTCTCTCTCTCTCTCTCTCTCTCTTTAATGTATATATCAAGGGTTTTTGCAGGCATACAACTTTGTAACAGGAACTAAATTTGCCATACATTACAGGAATTTAACACATGTTTAGATAAAGTATGTATTCTTTATTCAGGAGGAGGAGCAGAAAAGGGCTGAGGAGGAAAGACTGGTCAAACAGATACATGCTGCTGCTGCTGTACCCCCTGCAGCCACTGTACGAATACAGAGTAATTAATCGCTGTAATTATACTACCTTATGATTTATTGTGTTTTAAATATACTTTTGCACACTTTTTCAGACTGTTGTAAACCTGCCTGTCAACAAAGCGCTTAACACCACAATTACACACAGTCCTGCACTAAATGTTACTGTAGATATTGAGGTAAGACTCTTCTCCTCTTCTACGTCACGTACTGCCTATTCAGCGCCTTCTCAACTTTTATTTGTATTTTCTTTTTCTTATAGCATTCAGTCATGAAAACTCCTGTGGGCAAAGGGACAACTCATAACAAGACTATTGACAAAGGATCAGCGTTGAATGCTACTGTAGATATAGAGGCAAGTTCATCTTTGTTTCCATTAGAGCTGCAGCTAATGATTATTTGAACAATTGCGTATTCTACCGATTATTCCATCAAGTAATCGGATAGTATTTTTTTACTAATTTATTATATACATCATAAAAATAAACTTCTAGACTTTAGACTTTAAAAAGGGCAAAAACACAGTACAGTGTTAAAAAATAATCCCAGACTTTGAAAACTGTCATTTGTCTTTGGCCTGAATCTTCTTCTCGCCCCTCAATCTCGTTTTCTCCATTCTTCCATTTTTCATTCTGCAGCGTTCTTCTGTGTTGTGTGGAAGTCACATAAAAATAAGTCCACCACACAAAAATAAAAGGTCTGCCTAATTCTGACTTGAGTTTTCGCAAACATCCAACATTCCTGATCCACCAGTAACCATGTTGTCTGGACTAAAAGAAGCAAATAATTTGCCTTGATAAAATTTTCTATTCAATTTACTCAAGGAATTGTTAATTAATGTTTTCACAATGGACAAAGCTAAAGTTGTCAGTAGTTAAAGGTTTTATTGAAATAACCTGAATTGAAAAGACGATGACTATATATGCTACATGCATACATACATACATATATGTAACCTTGCAGTTGTAGGCAACTGCTGAAATATTTAAAACAGCCTAAATACGCTTTGATTTTAATACAAATATCAATTTTATTATTATTATTATTTTTTTTTTTATATCAGTTCTCAAAAGTCTCACTTTACTCCTGATAAATGCACTTGAACATAAGTGGTGCTTGATATGTTAAATTGACTGGGACAGTTTTTTTTTTACAGTAATTGGGTTCATGTGTTCGTCACCCTCGTAGATTTGTGATTTTGTTTTTAAAAAAGTGATGTCTGTAGTTGGTCTGCACCAGACGATAACGGAGTTTGTTTTTTATTTTGAATATATCCTATAGCAGTCACCTCAGTCCTACCAAATCACACCTAAAGGTAAGAAGGTTGAGGTTTTGGTCAATCCAGAGGACTATGGCATGGACCAGAACAGTGATGACTCTACAGATGATGAGTCCGCACCCAGGAAACCCATCCCTTCGTGGGCTGAGGGTAAGATATCGCCATCTGTGTGTGGTTATCGGGATGTTTTCTAATGGTATTTGGCTAAATAATTGATTTTTTTTTTCAAGTTGTTTTAAAGATCTTTTTTTTTTTTTATACAGGCATGCAGCTTCAGCAAGCTATTATGAAGCAATATTACGACCCACTGGATCTACACTCCTATTTTGGGGATGTTGAGCAACCAAAACTGGAGAAGATTTTCCAAAGGAGCAAACCACGCTTCTTCAAGCGCACAAGCTCTGCTGTCTGGCACTCTCCCCCACGCATTGGGGCCATGCCCAACTAGCTGGGAACTGTCTCTGTTAGTCTTGTCTATTTTTCTGTCTTTTTTTATATGTAAGCATTTTAGATTTGTGTTTATATAGAACATTTTGGATTTCACTTAAATAAAGTGCTATAAATGTATGAGATCACAAAAGGGTTTTGCAACAAAATGCTGTTTCCCTCTTTCCCCCTTTATACTTCGGTTTGTTTTAACCTACAGTATTTATCAATGCTGGTAGTAGCCGTGGTCTTTATACGTTTGGTATGAAATGGCATGGCCACTTTGGGATACAACCTTATGGGTTACAGGAATCACTATGTATGTATGTAAATTCTCTGCTTAAAACCTGCATAATCTTCAATGTTTTTTTTTTTTTTTTTTTTTTTTAAATGTTGAGAAATGAAAGTGAACTGATAAATGTCAATTTTTTTGTTCCTTCAGATTTCCTTTCTGAACCTTATCCTAAATCTAAATATATTTTTAAACCTATGCAGGATTTAATCTACCCACACTTGAATGAATCTTCTGCGAGATAATTTCTCTCTCTTCCCCTGTTTTTTTTTTTTTTTTTTTCCTTCTTCTTTCATCCCTTTCAATATGCCTAGTAAAAGAAATGGTCAAATGCTGCTTTCAGCAAGGGTTTTTCATGCTGTTTAGAGTAGACAAAATTTTGGTTTCTTTTTACCCCACAAGTGATAGTATGAATAAAATTTACATAAATGAAAGGTGGAGTTTTCTGAACCGCAGGCCATGCTCCAAAATCAAACAGAAGCCTACCAAGCAGAGTGGACATGAATTATTATGCACTATTAAATGTTATAATAAACACACAACATTTTGCTTTATTTGTTATATTATGGGAAACTGGGCCTAATGAGCTGTATGTTGCTTTAAGTGTAATACTAATTATACAAAGTAATACTAAGCCTCTGCTCTCAACACTGCTAGTTCTGTTTATTCATAAGTGCATGTAATAACTGCAGTTTGGAGACAAAGTGATGTTAGAGACTGGGTGAATAAGTGGATTCCGAGTAAGTATGAATGCATTAGCATTACGCACAACTTGCTCTTATTCTTTAGGAATTTATTTATTGATATTTAGTTTACATTACTTTGTATGAAGGTCTGGCAAACCCTGGAGATTAGGCCTGTTTGTTTTGTGTGTATATGTGTGTATGTACAGTGAGGAAAATAAGTATTTGAACATCCTGCTATTTTGCAAGTTCTCCCCTTTAGAAATCCTGGAGGGGTCTGAAATTGTCATCGTAGGTGCATGTCCACTGTGAGAGACATAATCAAAAAGAAAAAATCTAGAAATCACAATATATGATTTTTAAACTATTTATTTGTATGATACAGCTGCAAATAAGTATTTGAACACCTGTCTATCAGCCAGAATTCTGACCCTCAAAGACCTGTTAGTCTGCCTTTAAAATGTCCACCTCCACTACATTTATTATCCTAAATTTGATGCACCTGTTTGAGGTCGTTAGCTGCATAAAGACACCTGTCCACCCCATACAATCAGTAAGAATCCAACTACTAACGTGGCCAAGACCAAAGAGCTGTCCAAAGACACTAGAGACAAAATTGTACACCTCCACAAGGCTGGAAAGGGCTACGGGGAAATTGCCAAGCAGCTTGGTGAAAAAAGGTCCACTGTTGGAGCAATCATTCGAAAATGGAAGAAGCTAAACATGACTGTCAATCTCCCTCGGACTGGGGCTCCATGCAAGATCTCACCTCGTGGGGTCTCAATGATACTAAGGAAGGTGAGAAATCAGCCCAGAACTACACGGGAGGAGCTGGTCAATGACCTGAAAAGAGCTGGGACCACCGTTTCCAAGGTTACTGTTGGTAATACACTAAGACGTCATGGTTTGAAATCATGCATGGCACGGAAGGTTCCCCTGTTTAAACCAGCACATGTCCAGGCACATCTTAAGTTTGCCAATGACCATTTGGATGATCCAGAGGAGTCATGGGAGAAAGTCATGTGGTCAGATGAGACCAAAATAGAACTTTTGGGTCATAATTCCACTAAACGTGTTTGGAGGAAGAAGATTGATGAGTACCATCCCAAGAACACCATCCCTACTGTGAAGCATGGGGGTGGTAGCATCATGCTTTGGGGCTGTTTTTCTGCACATGGGACAGGGCGACTGCAAGATTTTGGGGAACAACCTCCTTCCCTCAGTTAGAGCATTGAAGATGGGTCGAGGCTGGGTCTTCCAACATGACAATGACCCGAAACACACAGCCAGGATAACCAAGGAGTGGCTCTGTAAGAAGCATATCAAGGTTCTGGTGTGGCCTAGCCAGTCTCCAGACCTAAACCCAATAGAGAATCTTTGGAGGGAGCTCAAACTCCGTGTTTCTCAGCGACAGGCCAGAAACCTGACTGATCTAGAGAAGATCTGTGTGGAGGAGTGGGCCAAAATCCCTCCTGCAGTGTGTGCAAACCTGGTGAAAAACTACAGGAAACGTTTGACCTCTGTAACTGCAAACAAAGGCTACTGTACCAAATATTAACATTGACTTTCTTAGGTGTTCAAATACTTATTTGCAGCTGTATCATACAAATAAATAGTTTAAAAATCATATATTGTGATTTCTGGATTTTTTTTTTTAGATTATGTCTCTCACAGTGGACATGCACCTTCGATGACAATTTCAGACCCCTCCATGATTTCTAAGTGGGAGAACTTGCAAAATAGCAGGATGTTCAAATACTTATTTTCCTCACTGTAGATATATATATTTATACACACACACACACACACATATGTGTATAAATATTTATTTGTGTAAATATATATTTGTGTGTGTGTGTGTGTGTGTGTGTGTGTGTGTGTGTGTGTATATATATATATATATATATAATGTATATAAAATGAGAGAGTATATATTTAATATATAATATTTATAATAAATATATGTAATATTATTAAAAGCTATAATATTAATTTCCAAGAAAAGTGCCCAGTGTCTCCTACGAGTCTCGCTCACGTGACTTCTCAGCATCCATTACTCCTGAACCTTTCGCCTTGACCGGGAAATGGAAAAATGTACGTCACGGGCTGATCACGTGACTTTTGGTCTGCACAAGGCGCACGTTTATTCATCCAAAATCCATTCTCCTTCGGAAAGATGTTCGCATTTATTCGACTTGTGTTGGTTATTTTAATTAACCGTGATGTTTACAATTAGTATTTAATGTTACAACAGCTAAATGTTTACCTCCAAAACATTTTACGATTTCGACAAGAGACTATATTTAAACCGCTATAATTGCAAGAGCTTTATAATCCACCTACGTTTAAGACCTAAGATGAGAAATAAGCAGTCTTACTTAGATTTTATATTATTAGGTACAAATATATTTACTAGATCTTGGATTAGATATAAGCCTTTCTGTGGTCAATAGTGGAATCGACTCGAAGAATCGACTCCACATAGTACACGGTGCTGTGCAAGTCACGTGCAAAGAAATGCTAGGAAAGCAAAAATGCCTTTAACAATAATCAAATTAACTACTAACACCGAAATACTACAATAAACAGTACTTCAATTTACAGTCTGGTATAAAATTTGCGTTTTTTGTGCTCAAAGGCGAATATACATTTTCCAGTACAATTTATTTTTTTGCTTTAAAAGTAATGCATGAAAATATACATTGTTTTGGCCTAAATAATATAGATGTAACAAAATACTAAAATAAATGATACAATTTGTTTATACAAACATTTGCTTATGTATAATGTGTATAAACAGCATGTGTGTATACAGTACAATGCAATTATATTATACATATGTGTATGAAATAATAGCATTTTACTCTATACACACATATATATAGATAGATATTAGATATTATTGGAAATAATTAAAGACAGCAATGAAAAAAAATATACAATTTTTAATTAAGTGTAGCTGGACACTTCTGGAACACGAATCGACCGTGCAGAGTCGACTCCACAAAGCTTCGGAGAGTCGACTTGGAGTGTCGACTCGCAGAGTCGGATCGCAGCCATCACCCGAATGAGTTGGTTGTTATTCAATATAAGGCATCCAGAATAAGGTATACCTCGATTTATAAATGTAGAATTTACATGTATTTTTCTTTAACAGCGATATGGTTGCTCTGGGATTGTGGCTCATTTATATAAATGTCAATATGCGATGTGGTTTTGTTCACAGCAGATGAACAGCAGTTCATGTTATTATGTCTCTAGTTAAGCTTAGCGAACTAGCTACGGTGGTTCAAACGCATTTATTAACTACCGTTTCATGCAAACACACAAAATTAGTATATTATATTATCTTAGTATATTACTGGTTTATATTGTCGTACCAATGTTTGGTTATCTATTTACACATGTAGGCTGTTATTATGGGCTTGGTGATGTATAACAACCTAAATACCTAGCCAGATTTGGAGTAGCAAGAAAAATGTGTTAGTGTTTTTCTATTTGTCTCTGAGACAGTGATCAGTAATCATGTTTTTGACTATAATGTAGACCCCCTATTGATACAGTTGTAATTTAACCTGTTGACAGTGATGAGCAGCTTCTTAATGGGATTGGTTATTGGATTTTATCTGACATTTCTTGTTTTTCTTCTGTTTGCTTCTAGATGAATCGTATTGCGGTTGTGTGGTTGTGTCTGGCATTGGTTGTATCTGCTGTTGCCAGACGTGGAGGTGGTGGTTTTAAAGGAGGTCTCGGCTGGGGCAAGGGCAGCAACACAGGCAGTAAAGGGACCAGCACCGGAAACAGAGGATCTAGTAACACTAAAGGGTCCTCATCTGGAGGAACCCACTCCCAACCAGCCAATTATCCTCGCCAGCCTCATGTACCTAACCAAAACCCTCCACCATATCCTGGCACTGGTGGCGGACAAGCAGGATCTTATCCAGGCCGAGCCGGTGCAGGAGGCTACCCCAATCAAGGGGGATATCCCAATCAGGGGGGATATCCCAATCAGGGGGGATATCCTAATCAGGGAGGCTATCCAGGTCAAGGACGCTATCCAGGACAAGGATCTTACCCAGGGGCTGGATCATATCCAGGTGCAGGGTCTTATCCCAACAACTATCCAGGAAGAGGTGCAGGGAACCCTTATCCTCAAGGTGGTTCTTACCCAGGGTACCCAGTCAGAGGAGCATCTTATCCTGGTTACAGCCCAAACCAGTATGGTGGAGCTGGAGGATATGCTGGAGGAGCACAATACCCCTACTGGAACCCCAATAATAAAATAATCAGCCCTCGTTATGGTGGTAACTATGGACATGGGGGTTATGGATCATATGGAGCAGGAGGTTCTCCTTTCGCCCAGTCTGTACAGAATATGGGCATGAGGCCCTCTCTTCAATCAAAGGGGTTTGGAAAGCAGGCAGTGATGGCTGCTGGAGTTGGCGCTATGGCTGGCATGGCGTTAGGTTATGGTTTGGGCAGTTTTCCACGTCCACACTTTATGTTCCACAACCCACAAGAAGAATATTATTATAACCACTACATGTACCGGCGATACGGTAGCAAACCGTCTGACAGTAACACAAACCCCAATGCTCCAGGTGCAAGTCCAGATGACTCTGGAAAAAGTCCAACTAATAATGATGTTCCCAACATCTTTCAGAATCTTCCACCGCAGTCCTATGACAAGTACATGGACAGTTGTATGAAGAGGACAGATTTGTTGCGAGAGGAACAGGGCAGAAATAAGAGAGTTGCTGAGGAATCCTGGCCACAGGATAGTAAAAAGTTTCTGAATGTCGATGATCGAAATGAGCGGCTGGATGAGAAACCAGTTAAGGAAGCAGAGTCTCAAGATTCAGGAGCTATTACAATAAACGAGTACGCTGGGGAAGGTAACGAAACTACCAACGCCACCGGTAACCCTTTGCCAGTCGCTGCAAAGCTTACCGGAGCTACCGAACCACCTTCTGAGCTTCAGGAGAACACTGGTGGGATGAATGAGGATGATGATACTGTAAGCATACTGGAAATCGGGTATCCTGCACTGATTGAGCAAATGAAAGCTCGACGCTGCGTCGAACTTTACATGGTTTACGCTGAGCAACATGCTGAGAGACAGGCCCAACTGCAGATAAATAGTGGTGGTGTTGAACAGATAATTCTGCTTAGCCATGGGCTCATGCTCATCTCTCTGCTGCTGAGCTCCCTTTTATTCTACTGAACCCGTCAATCCGTGTAGACCCTCTTTAGTCATGGTAAGACATATCAAGTGAACAACAAGAGAAAAAATAACTTAACTAAATATACTAAAACCTAAATATAACAACCAAGGAATGCATATTTCAACAAACATAATGGTTTCTGCCTCAGAATTTATTGTTGTAATAAATTATATTGACCGAAGAAGAACCCAGAGGACATTAGCTGTTCTTGACTTTTTGTTATTGGTTTACTGAAGCTAAAACACGATTTCATTTCTTTTTACAGGGCCAGGCAGTCTCTCATTATTGTCGTAACACTGAAGAAGAGAAATGTCTTTTTACCATGACCTTACTGCATGAATGTGTACCCTACTGCCCCTCTTAGTCAACACGTTGCATCGTTTCCGAAAAAATACGTCACATTTTTATCGAATTCCTGCTGCTTTATTCGTAACCTGGATACATTCTACTTTGTAATTTTTTCATATCATTAGGTCACTCAAGTTATGTACCGCACTATAGAAATTACGACAGGCCTCATTTATCAATCTTACTTGTGTCTCTGAGTGTGTGTAACATGATTATCTCATTATTATCGATTGCGGCACTCGTGTGTTTGCATTATATCATTATATCATTTAGTTTACGTAGGTCCGTGTTATTGTGTATTGCATCCTCATATCGTAAACAAACGACTCCACTGACTTTCTGTCATGGTTATGAGAAAGGGTTTGTAAATACCAGTATGATTTATGCTTATAAATCGCTTCCACTTCACCGCTGCATCTTATTTTAACGCAACACTCCAGCACATCAGCTGAGCCACTTTAATCCATTTATAAATAGCATTCTCCCTGTCCCTGACCTGCTTGATATGATGTGCATGATTACTTGGGTACAGAGTAGATTTTTTTTTTTTACACTCCAATTTCATTTAACACCATTTTCTAGGCATCTCATGTAATTCCGACCTAATTCATCATTTATGCAATTTTTCTCTCAGGTGCTGAAAAATATCTTGAATTGGCATAGCTGTCAGGCACCTTTTAAAAAAGAAAAAAATCAATTTTGTGATTTCTGCTCGACATTTTTGTGGGCATCACTACATGTAAATAAGTTGCATCAGGAATGATTTTTGCACTTTACAAATTTTCAACATATATATTTGAAAGCATGAAAGGAATCGTCTTTCTTCTAAAACTTTTGTAAACCAGGTGAAGTGGTTTAGTTCGATTTGAGTTGCGCATTGACAAACAATCGCATTGATAGATTGATAAACGAGGCTGCGTGTCTTTTATGTAGTGTACTTGTGAACTTTTGATTAGTGGATTTACTATTTACTTTGTAAATAGCTCAGTGAAAGCATTCAATGACAAAGTACACTAAAGTAGTCTGAAGACTATGTAAATGATAAAAACGTTTCAGTAGGTTCTATGAATGTATATTTAGCTCACTACAATGTTTAAGGTTTTTATTTAATAATATGTAGAGACTGATCTATTGTTTAGTTTGAGGTGTGCTTTAATATGTGATATTTTTTTTATTCTCTGTTTTATTTAAGTTAAAGTTGAAATGTAAGTTAAAGTTTAGACAAACTCTAGTTATTCTCTATAAGTTGAACTCTTTTGCACTACAAGATTCACCATTCAGCTTAAATATGTATGTATAACCCATTATTTGTAAAGGGCAAAGTGATTGCATTTCGGCTTTTTGATGCATTGTAACAGTTACAAAGAATAGGAAATATATGTGTGCGCTTTGGCTGGAAAATCTATTTCTAAAGACTGCACTGATATAAAAACTAATGTACACTCATGGTTTTGTGATACTTTTAACTCCCACCTGTCTACTTCTCTGTCCATGCTTAATCTTCAATTAAATGCTGTGTTTCAATGTCTCAGTGTCTGACATTTTTTTTTTTTACAATGTAGTCTACAAATAACTCTCTAATTTAATAACAGTTTACAGCTCTATTTATAAGTAGGAGCATTTACATAAGAAATTTGTGAGAATTAACTTGTGCTTTGGCTTCTGATCATATAAATGTTACTGTGATTCACAGAATGTAATTAATATTTTGTTGTACCTGTCTTATTTTAAATTATAAAAGTTATAAAAAACAAAAAATAAAATAAGGTTTGTTGATTAATTAAGAATATCACTATATTGAAGATGGATGGACTGTAACGGCTTGGTCTCCACAGGATATTGACTGAATGTTGTGCAACACTTCATTAGGGCCAGTGGTAAGTGGCATGTACATTACATTTACATCTATGGCATTAGACATACTGCTTTATTCAGGCGGCTTGCAATTATATAATTTATCAACTGAGTAGATGAGGGTTAGTAGTAGAAATGTGGCAAGTTGGTGTCGCTGGGATTGGGCTTTGTGACCTGCTCAGATGTTTGACTCCACCACTCACTCTCTCTCTCTCTTTATATATATATATATAGATAGGTCACAAGTTCAAATCCTAACACCACCAGCCTGCCACACTTGGGCCCTTGAGCAAAAATTAGATGAGTGTAAGTCATCCTAAATAAGTCTGTCATTCCAATGCCATATATGAACATCTATTTATTCCTTTCAGTAATTTGATCCCTATTTAGGCATTTTTGAATATATATGAATGTTTCGCTAAAATGCATTCAGTTTATAAGCTATAGTTTGGCTACAGCAGTTTCCATTTGTTAGATAATAGTGAAGTTGGTTGGGATGAACAGGTTACTGAACATGAATGATTGACTGACTAGATTAAACAGTACCTGAATGATATACTGTACTCTAATTTCACCTGTCCTAAACATGTACAAAATAATAATAATAATAATAATAATAAAATCTTTGAGTCCTTGTACTCTTGTTTTAAGATTAAAGTTTCAGTTTAAAGTGATCTTTATTCCACTTTAAAATACTATTTTTCTACATTACATCCATGTAGTTAATATTGCTTTTGTTACTTTGGGTGAAATGTGGAGCCAGAAGCATTAAGCAGCTGAACAATTGGAACAAACAAATTTACATAAAACAAACACAAAAACATCTAGGGTTAGTTTAGTCCGTTCAATAAACACACGCATAAACTTGAACAAAACTTTATTTGTGTTGTCTCTTAAAGACCCGTTTTTATTTTGTGTAGGAAATATTTAATACTCCTGAGTCCTATGATCTCTTGTGTGACCTGTTTTTCTCTCCAAGTTTACTACAGTTGATTTATTAGGTTTGACATATGCACATATACACGTACACACATTTAACCATAATGATCACTGATTAACTGTATTAATTGCTCCCTGGGATTTAATTACCAGCTCTCCTGCTCTACCTGGGTTCCAAGGCTTCTTGATACCCTTCAAAATCCGCACAAAAGAACAACCATGTCACTTCCACTAATCATAATTTGCCTGTTATGGTGAATAATTAACCCCTTGGAGAGAGCCGTTCTCCCTGACATCACTGGCATCGTTAACGTGGTTAATCAAGTGAAAAGGAAATTTAGGCCATGTGCGTAAACACAGTGCTCTGACTCTTGCTAATATCACCAGTGTATTGAGATAATGAGTTTTGCAGCCTCCAAATACCACAATATGTCTGGAGATGATGCTTCCTGCAGAGTTCATATAACAACATTGCTTTTACTGCCATTATAATTTACTGATGGAGTGCACTTTTGCATGTAGTTTTAATGGCGTGATGGGGATGAGCCCAGTAATTACATTTCTAAACCTTTTTGAGCTTAAGTGCTGTCTCAGTTGGGATCTGTTTGTCTTTGTTAAATACACATCTTATACATGAAATATCTGTTTGCTTGTTTTTAAAAGTGTCCTTGTGAAAAAAGACTAGTGCATGAGGTTTTTTTGTATATAAACAGCAAAAATTACAGCAATTTACAATATATGATAACATCTAGAACATCTAGATAATTATCTAGAACTAAATATATGATCATTAACCCTATTTTGTAGATATTTTGTACTACTTTCAGGCTTGAAGCAGTCTTGTTTGTTTGGTAGAAAGTATTTTTTAAGTTTTTTTAAGCTTTTTTTAATAGAAATATTTAAATAAATAGAGAAGGTTTATATGAGTAAAAGCATTGGAAACAAAATGATATAAAAATGGCAGAAAAATTGATAATAATTTGATCATAAATAAGATTTAGATACATTTGACCCACATTCAAGATATTATCAATGGCTAAGTTTATTTTGCCCTGCTCTACTGTGTATTGAATGGTATGAAAAGTTGGTTGTTTAGTCTTTAAGACATTGGCCTTCTGATCAGAATCTTGTGAGTTCAAATCTCTGCATCACCAAACTGCCACTGCTGGTGTATAAAAAATCAGATGTCAAAAAATAAAATAATTATAAATTGCTCTGGATAAGAGCATCTGCGAATGTACAGTATTGAATATACAGTAAGTTGGTTTGCTGTAGGCAGAATTCTAAACCAACTATGTTTTCCATCTAGATCATCATTTCTACAAATAAATGTTTCGTAGTACCCATTATGTCTACTGTATGTATTTTGTACATTATCTGCACACACGTTTACATTTACGGCATTTGACAGACACCCTAATCCAGAGTAATTTACAAATATCTCATTATACAACTGAACTATTGAGGGTCAAGGGCCTGCTCACCGACCCTACAGTGGAGCTTGGTGATGTGCTGGGATTTGAACTCATGACTTACCACATGAGTTTTTTTTTTTTACTTTTTAGCTGTTAGTATATAGCTGTAAAGTTAAAATATAATCTATGGCATTGTAAGTAATTCACAGAAGATCTTATAACATTAAAACTAATTATTAATGTTAGAAAACCTGATAATTGTAATTAATGATACACATCAGCTAATTATCATTCATATAATTAATGATACAAATCAGCCCTATTGAATCCATGAGTAAGAAATAAATTCAGTTCAGCTGGTTTCAATTCCATTTTATTTGAAATGAGTTTTAACAATGGAAATGGTCATCAATCAGACTTACACATATACATTTATATAACTTCCAAATATAAATTTCTTTTATGAGAAAATCTATCTCTAATGTGCAAGCCAGAGGTGGTGTTTGTAAATAATTGTTGTAAATAATTTCCCTTTTATAACTGTATTTTAAAACATGACAGAAGACAGAACAAACATACAAACAACCAAAGACAGAAAACTTTACACAGCAGATTATGAGACTCATAAAGATGATTGTCTTTAAGTATAAAGTTAATAAATTTGCAGTAAACTGAGAAAAAAAATAGGCAAACAAATAGGAAAATAATGGTATAATAATAGAATAAATAATAATGTTTAGATTGATGATATGTTGGAAAGAAAATGCTGGGATTTTAAAATTCAGATGCTCAAAAATAGAATGCTTCTTATTCTGACCTTAAAAAAGACAAATTATACATTATAAAAAAATAATCTGGTATAATTTTTTTAAATCTAAAATTGCTATTTGGTTTAATAATAATTTCTACAGGCCTTATTAATCTACATGATTATTTCTACATTATTGCTTTAATTAATATTTCAACATTTCTTAGATGCCTCATAATGCAGAACTTTGTAGCTTTATCTTTTTTCTCCCTTTGTTGGTGATGATGATGATGATGATGATGATAACAACAATGTCAAAAATGATGATGATTAGTCATTGTTTTATGTAACTGCAAACAGATAGCTTGTCATTGCTTGGTAAGCTGTATATCTGCCTCTAGTGGTGAAGCATGGAATTACAACTAAATAGGAATCCTTTCTAACAGTTAGCATGAAAATGAATATTAATTGTTTAATCTAATGTAATTGCATTTATTGCTTTGAAACGTTATTGTGCTGGATAAGCAACGAATTCTCAATATAATTTTTATTTTAAAGATTACAACATACATCATCATCAGGTTTTTAAAATTAGAGAGGGTGTCTGTCATACATATATAATATATATAATATAATTTATTATGTTTTTTCATTTTTTTATGAGTATTATTCTTTGCTGTGTGGATGCAAAAAAACTTTATTTACTTTTCTGTGGGATTTACATATATTACATGTATAATACAATTACACATCTGTATACAATGAGATTATTTCATCTATAACAATTAGATTAATTACTAAGGCAACTTATGTCCTCTATTAAGATAATGAAAGACAATAAAATTAAACCTGAAGAAAAATATAATTTTAATAAAAATATTATGAAATAGTCAATTAACTCGTTGTGTAATTTGTGTGCTTTTGTGGAGCTATTTATCATAGTAGCATGCAGGTTCAAAAAAACCAGCAAAACCATGCACAAAACACAATTATAACAGCTAAGAAATGATGTGATGTCTGCAACATTGCTATGGATCTAACTATTAACATGACTGAGAAAAAGGCATTAACCTAAACTTATATCCAACACAAAACTATGAGATGTATGCAGACAATAAATAATTTACAATAATTTTATATCATGACAATGACATCACATTTTTTGTACTCTTTTTTGGCTTTTTCTTCTACGTTTTGCACACCGTGGAAACAGATTGGACATTGGGTGCGACTGACCTCCCCCGAAGTCCTGGATAAACTCTACAGAGGAAAAAAATAACAACATGTAAAATCAACCCTATTTATTCCTTTTTCATTCATGTGAGTGAAATGACAAATATTACTGACACTGCTTAGGATAACACATAACTATTTCAATCCACCACTACAGCTGATCTAATGCAGGTATATGTGGCCATCATTGGTGTGATGGTATGATTTAGTTACCCAGTCTAACACTGGAACCTAAAATAAGTTAAACTATATGCCTAATTCATTTACATTTACTGGGAAACTTGAGAGTTCACAGCAGCCTTTAATAATCATATTATTTTGTTATAATGTTTGCTCAACTGCCTGATGCAATCAGCTTTAACCAGTTTATTTATACAAATCAATAGCTATAGCAAAACTAATTTGTTTACAAGCTCTACATGCTTTTAATTATAAAAAAATGAAAATGTTCTGTGTTACATAGAACAAGGATACATTCCTTATTTATTACGGTTTACTGTAATAGCACTGAATGCTAGGTTTGCTGTTTTGACCAGCTCTAGACCGCACAAGGCCTCATCATTTAGAAATGTTTTCCTTTACATTTTTGTGTCAGTGCATTTTGCCATATAGTCCTGACACCCCACATGTTTATGAAGAAATGGAAATCTATGCAGATTGGGAATGTGTTTTATGATAGATTGAGGGCTGTAGGATTTTCATATGCAAATGAACATTCATATCAATACTGTAGCTTTGGCTGTTCATGATAAAGCACAATGTCATAAATAAAGGTCTTGTCTCTGAGGTGGCTACCTTCTTTTTTTCTCAAAGAGTGTCTTGTTATGCTTTTTGTATAAAATATAGGTATAAAGAATGTTCCGGTAATAACACACTTCAGCTCAGTTAATGAAATCCTAAGGTATGTTAATTTAGAGTGTGATGCGAGATATATATATATATATATATATATATATATATATATATATATATATATATATATATATATATATATATATATCGCATTTATATCTATATAGATATATAGATAGATAGATAGAGAGAGAGAGAGAGAGAGAGAGAGAGAGAGAGAGAGAATTTGTGTGTGTGTGTGTGTGTGTGTGTGTGTGTTTTTTACCCTACGTGTCTGTGGCACCCTCTCCACACTTTGTTGAGCAGTGTGGCTCGGATCCCGGCACAGCCCCTGATGTACAGCACGGGGGTGAGTGCGGCGTTTACGCGCGGCATGACGCGCAGCGGGTCCGTGCCCTCGTTGCGGAACGAGTAGCACGTTGTGCCCGATAAATTGCACACGATGATGTGCAGGAATATCGGGAGCCAAGAGATAAGAAAGCACACGGCCACGACCACTATGAGATACACGGACGCGCGCTTGTTTTCGCGTTCCGCGCTGGCTGGCTCGCGCTCCAGCTGGTACCTGGCGATCAGGAAAAGGCGCACGTTTAACCCGATCATGATGATCACGGTGAAGATGTTGCCCACGAACGTGCCGTAGCCCGTGACCTGTTTGGCGATCCCCATCGTCACGAGGTTATTGACGGCCACGATGACGAACGCATACACCCAATACACCGCGATCACAACCAGTGTCCGGCCGCGCGTCATGCGCTGAGAGTACTTGAATGGCGCGGACACGGCGTGGTAGCGGTCCGCCTGCGCCGCTAGAATCGCCATGTAGGACAGACCCAGGAAAGTCGGCGCCACGTAGAAAGTGCGCGTCGGGGAGTCGTAGCTGTCGCGCACGTCCAGCACGCCGCAGTAGTAATACGACACGCCCGAGCACACGTCGCTCAGACACGTGCTTAGCATGTACATGAAGCGGTTCTCGCCGCGCAGCGAACTGTTCACCAGGATGGACACGAACACCGACACGTTCAAAAAGATGATGGCCGTAGCCAAGAGAATATTAAAGAGGAACAGCAGCACGTTCCCGAAACTGTTTAGGGGTAGAACAGGGCCGAGGCCCAAACCACTAACCAAAGCAGAAGAATTGGATTTAATAAGAGTGGCCATGCGTGAGCAGAGCCATCAGAGAAGTAAACAACCAGATGTGGACATGTCATTAGGGTGCACTCGGTGAAAGCCCACACACAGCTTTTTAAATGACCCCAGGAGTTCCTCTGTGGTCTCTCATACCTGTCAAAACAGCCTGAAAACACCTAAAGCCCTAAAGCCCAGAGTGGGACTGGCATTCAGCACGGGAGAGGGAACAACCTGTAAACAAAGCTCGCTTAATTGCTCTCGTGTCCAGGTGCATTTATGTCAAAAGCATGAGAGAGAGAGGTAAGCAAGTGGAAAATCCTGAGTGGTGCTTCACAACCAGGCCTCACAATTTCAAGTATTTCAAATCAAAGCTATTTCATTGCAAGAGTCTGGGCAATTAGAATATTCTCATCATCTTAAATTGGACAGCAATTATCACTTACATTACATATTATAATAAATATGATCAGTCAACAGCTGTAGGGAAACACACTACTACTTTATGTAACATACCACAAAGTTTGAGACAGACCTGTGTACAGAATGTCTATGGATGTATCAGGGTTACATTTTCCCCTCAATTGAACTATTAGACCCCCAGCATGACAATGCCCCATGTACAATGCAAACAATAGGGGTTACATGGGTTAGAGTGGAAGATCTTGAGGAGCTTAATATTGGCTCTAACCTCAACCTTAGATTTGCATGTTCTGTCTGTGACTGTATGGATTTTCCCTGGTTTTCTCCCAATTCCCAAACAACAGGCCCCTGATCATCCATGATCAGAATCAGGCAAAGGCAGTGAGATTAATAAAGGATGATAAATAATTACTGATGCAGGCATGAGTTCTGCAATGGACACATAGGCTTACATTGTTTCAGCCTATGGCCTAAAACAACACTTTCATAAACACATGCAAGATGATGGCTGCTCTCGTGTGACATTTGGCACACTGATTTGCTGGATTCTTGAATCTAAGCCCCTCGGGTCTCTACACAGGGTTTATATAATACCACCCTGTCCCCGGTATGTGGAGGGCGAGCGGTTCTCCTCGCCTTCAGTAATACAATGTCTAGTGTAAATTACACAATTCCTTTCTCTGTTGATTTTACAAGTCCTGGAGATGTTTTCATTTTTATTTACCACCTTGTGTTCGCCACATGCGCGTCTTTGCTTGCGGGCTCGGTGGTCCTCGGTATCCTGTGCACTCGAGCGCTGCGCTTGCAGAACCGCTTCATATTCATGCTGAACACCAGCATCAGCGACACCCTCACCGGCCTCTCCGTCTATTACCTCGGCCTCTTCGACGTGCAGGAGGGCTATCCGTCCCGAAACAGCACATATTACATTCTGCCCTCGTTTTTAGGCGTAAACATTATGACGTTTGTGTTCGCGCAGTTTGACCGCTACTTGGCCGTGGCTCACCCGTTCTTCTATAAGCGCTTCATTACACGCTGGTTCGTCGTCGCGTGCTGTGCCTTCTGCTGGCTGTACACCTACTCTATCCTGGCTGTTCAGAGCGTGTTACCAGTTGCACAGGCCGTTAAAATGACTGCCTTTGGCATCATGATGTTGCAGATAATAATTGTGGTCAAAGTCTTGATGACCATTAAGTTATACCTCATAGCCAGACACCAGCTTGGACGTGAGGCACCGAGTCCGGAGAGAGACAGCAAGAAAGAATCACTGCGCCTCATCGTGTTCGTGGTGATTTGTTTTCTGTCATTATGGTGTCCCTCCTTCGTAAATATCATGGTCAGATATCTGTCCAACGGAGGGCTGCACTTTAGGAACGAAGCGACCAACGTGTTTGCCTCCATGGCGCGCTTTAACGCACTCAGTACCTCTGCGCTGTACATATGGGGCAGTCCTGCTCTGCGCACTGCGGTGTGGAGCATGATGTGGAGGAGAGTGTGCACACCACCATGCCACATCAAGACTACAAGGTTTCTGCACACACTTTAAACTTTCTTCACAAACCCTAACAGCTAGGAGTATATCATTTGCACACATACCCTAAACAGTTGAGGGAACCTACTTATTTTCAGCCACCAGTGGTGGACCAGTGGTTGAGTTAACGTAGAGATACGAATAATACTCCAGTAAAATGTTCTACTTGCTGTTGAACTGATGCTGAACTGTATGTTGGTGTAAATAGACACCACCAAGCGCTAATCAAAACAAGTTCAAAACAGAGCAGGAGCTCTACCCAGATTGGTGACTTGCTGTGTATTTGACCAGTTTTTATCCACTAATTAATAAAAAGGAACATTAACTCACCTCTCAGGCCTGGAAATACTCCCACCAATAGATGCATGTAATCTGGTATGAGTGCAAAAACAACATGGAGTACTCAATAATCAAATCAAAATGATTGGAATATAATTATTAAGTGAGATATAGCAGATGAACTAAAAGTAAATTTGTCTATTTGCAGTCTCAGTAAACAACATTTATATAGTATTAAACTTTTTCTGTATTTCTTTTTTAACTATGGCTGGTGAATGTAATGATGTATTTTATACTTTCTTTTCTTTCTTAGAGTGTTTAACATAAAACCAGCAAAAGACAGAATGCCGAGCATCTCACAGAACACCAAGGACTCATGAACGGTGAAAGCAGGAGACCGAACCAGACGAAGAGATAAACATTACATGACCAGGTCTGGGTTAACCTGCTTTGCCCTCAACATTTCAGGCTAAATGTTTAACTATGTTTGCTTTATATGCTTGCGTACAGCATGTCAAATGAATAACACTGCTCTACTGCATATTCTCTACACTACAGTAAATATTTTTATTAGAATCCTTAATGGTTCTTTGGTTATCCCTGTTGGGGAACACTTAAAGTTTATGTTTACGACCCAACAACATTTTCTAAAAATGTATTTGATTTTTGAATCAAATGATACAGTCACAGATCTGTACACTTGACTATTTGCACAATAAGATGATGGTAATCGGAGGCTTTAAAATAAACACATTTTATATATATATATATATATATATATATATATATATATATATATATATATATATATATATATAGAGGGAAAGAATATATACAGCATTTAGTTTGTATTAATCACCCTGGCAGAAGGTTTTTTACAGATAAATAATTTAAAGTTTGACAATATAAAATTCTCCTGGCTGAGAAACCTGTATAAAAACATCAACTTGGACTTATATCGACCTGATTATTATGCAAATTAAGATATCATGTAAATACTCATATGATAAGCTGAATCATGTCTACATGGTAATAATGTACATGATGTCAATGTTCTTGTACAGTAAATATATAGAATAACGTGAGACTTTGTTGGCCTCACTAAAATATATCCTTTTTTAAAAATTGTATACAATGTTTTCCCTTTTCTCGTTAGATGTTTATTTTTTTTTATCAGATCAGTATCCTTTGGCATTTGTGTTGCAAATTATTTAAAGGAAACATCCAAAAAGAAACAACAGAACACTTCATAAACATCCTAACTTTTATTGGAACATTTGAACATTTTCTTAAAATTGTTTAAAAAATATACTTATATATAAAGACGTTGACTAAATGTTGTTCAAACATTGGGTAAACCCTTCTGTAGTTATTCAAACAAAAAAAATAAACAGTCCTGGACCCCACACTAATGCTTGCAAAACACAGGGAACCTACATTATCCAAAAAAAAAAAATAAAAACAGCGAGCGTAGACTGAACATAAAATTACAGTAATTTAGTTTCCAAACACCTTCTTCGTAACTGTAGAGTTTTTCCCCTTTAATGCTGCAAGCTTATACTTATATGATGCAGATCTTTTCAGAGCTGGGAATGAAATATATATCCAAATAAACATACAAAACGGTCTGTGTGAAGTGAAAGATGCGAAGCATAGAAGCTCCTTTGGTCAATGCTCACAATATATGCATCAGAAGTTAATTAGCTAGGGGAAGGAACCGTTGTGTGAAAATACTGCCTGCACATCTCTAACTTCAGGCTGGACGTGGGAGGCATAACGGAAATACTGTGACCTCTCAGGCTTAAAGGCTTATAAAAACAAATGAACAATATGCATGAAGAGGAAATCGGATTTTAGGCAACATATAGGCCAGGGTGTCCAATCTTTTCCACAAAGGGCCAGTGTGGGTGCAGGTTTTCCTTCCAACTAAGCAAGAGCGACACCAAATTCTATGTGTTTAAATCTAATGATTTTCATTTTCAATGACCATCAGGTGTTCCCTTGATTAGTTGGAATGAAAACCTGCACCCACACTGGCCCTTTGTGGAAAAGATTGGATACCACTTATATAGACAAAGGAAAACAAGGAGAGCTGGAGCAAGTGCTGCAGTGTTTCATTCGCCCTTAGTGACCAGATCCTCTATGTAGGCATCCAGCTCATCATCACTGCTGATCTCAATATCCTAGGAAAAAGAAAACATCCATAAATTCTCAGACACAAGTTTACAGACCAGTAAATTACCAACCTGCTATACACTATATTGCCAAAGGTTTGCAGACACCTGGTTATAAGTATGGTATGTGCTTTTTGAGCATGGCATTCCACATTTAGACCCAATTTGCTCTTATAATTCCCTCTATGGGAAGATGTTTCACTAGATTTTGGAATGTGATTGTGGAGATTTGTGCTTAATCAAACACAAGGGTGTTAGTAAAGTCAAGAAGTGATGTAGGTGAGGTGAGGAGGACGTGGGTGCAGTCAGCAGGAGATCTTACATTTTAACCCTTGCAAAGCATATCTTCATGGAGTTTGCTTTGTACACAGGGGTATTGTCATGATGGAACAGGTTTGGGTCTCCTAGTTCAAGTGAAGGGAAAATTTAATGCTACTGCATCCAAAGCCACCCGATACAACTGTGTGCCTTTAGCGTGATGAAAACAGATTAGGAAAGAACCACATATGGCTGGGAAATTCAGGTGTCCCAATACTTTTTTCCAAATAGTGTATTTTGATTTTCTATCTACAGGTTCAGATGTACCAAGTAATTAGTTACTGATTAATTCATAATAGTTACTGAATCGCTTTCTAATACATGTGGGTGAGGATATATCTTTGTTTAATTGTGATTGCAGTGGTGTTATTGTATGCTGAATGTACATTTGCGTGTGCGCGTGTAAAAGAGAAAAAAAGAAAGTGTGTCTCAGACCTCCTGGACTTTCTGCAGCAGTGCAACGATGTTTGTTCTGAGTTTGCTCAGTTTTTCTTCAGACTCTCTGAGTTTAGCTTCTGCTCCATTGCTCTTTTCCTCCACAGCCCGAGCTCGAGACTCAGCGCGACTCTGGTAAGAGTTACACAGCTTCTGCAGCCCTGCCTCATATTGCTGAAAATACTCTTTCTGCAACACATACACTCGCGTTAGTTAATGATTAACTAGGGGACTATATGAAGGCACAGTTTTATTTAATCCACAGATCACATGGACTCCTTACTAACATTGGTTATATGAATCTAAAATACTGTGACACAACAGTTAGAAAGTACTCACAATAGGGAAAGCCACAAGGTCTTCAGCACTCATAGTGTTCACAGAATCTTTTGGGATTCGGAAATCGGGTGGGTAGAAGTACCGCAGCAACGTCCTAAAATTATAATAATTATTTAAGTTACTGCAGCCTTTAGCCTGTGGCAGTTACAAAAACACCCAAACCAGCCTGCCTGGCAGCAACAATCATGCCATTGTCAGAATCACAATAAGGTTGTTTCTAATAAAGATTGTTACTGCTTTCTCTCTTTTATCTTAAGATTTTAATTTGATCACAATGCAAGTTAATACAATTAAGAACATCTGAATTACTAGTCCTCGGAAACAAACACACTCACTCACCTCATCATAGAGACTAGGCCTTCTGCAGTTTCTCTGCTTGGGCCACTCTGGGTTGTATCAGGCTCTGCTGTGGTGGGCGGAGTCAAAGACCGTGCTGGGCCCTGATTGGTGTCTGGACTACGTGATTCTGGTGAGGCAGGCCGCATAAGGCGAACATCCTCGCTGCCTTTAAACACCCTTAGCAAAAAAAAAAAAAAAAAAAAAAGGAGTTTAAACAATACACGAATACTTTATTTGTCAAAAATGTTATATCGCCTATTTAAAAACATATCTTGTTTAGCATGTTATAGTATGATGTTAGGCAGATTCGTTTCAACATCGTGAATTCCTTAAAGGACTTATTTTAAACTAATAACTAATTAGGTTACATTAGCTGCTGATCATCAACTAGCCGATTCCTATTAGTTTTTAGCACACTTGAAATAATCGACAAATAAAAAGGTTCAATGGAACCTAACCTGGTTCTGGTGCTGCAAACAGAAGATACACGTTTAGTTGAGTCTGCAATGTGCAGTTAAAGTGTCACATGATATGACACTTTCTAACTTTTCTAACTAACTGGTATCAAGAGTTTTTCTGGTCTAATGAGACCAGAACTGAACTTTACCAAGACCCAAAGCATTATGTTTAACATGATCTTAACACTGCTAATTTTCATGATAAAAAGATCCCCACAGAGAAGCACGGTGGTGGTAGCAAGCAAACAAAAGACAAGCTTTCACGAACACATTTAAGTTCGACTTTGTGTACCAGCAGGCTGAAGTGGGAAATGGCATTATAACAACTAGAAAATTACCATTTTACAAGGTACCAGGAACTCAGCATTACACAAGGCACAGTAAACACAAGTGTTTTGCCATATATGTAAATTCGTACCAGCGGTCTCGTGGGGTGTTCATGGGCACGTAATCAAACTTTACTTTCCAGCGCACACTCTCTTTTCCTGTTTCTACTGCGGTCACCCGACCAGTGAACCATTCTCCATTCACCTTTGCCTCCACCTGTAAGCCTTTATCTGTGAAACACACAGAAGTACATATTTGATGCAAGTCTACTACTCCCAAGCAAATGTTTCAGGATTTAAATGCATATAGAAATAGTGGGTACCTTTAAGGCCATTTTTCAGTGCCTCTTGTTTTAAATCTTCTTCTGTGCTATTGCTGACTCGCTAAAAATATGTGAGCTCAGTTAAAAAAAATCTGCTTTATAATTCATTAATTCTGCATATAATACAAAATTAGCCAAGAGCACTGGAAAGTATAACAGTATATTTAATATACCTCTGTGCTATTCGCTTGTTTGGTTGGCAGGACCTTCTTCTCTACTGTTCCCTTGCCACGAGGCTGAGTCGCTAGAGCCAGTTTGGATTTCTTGGGTTGTGGCTCTTCTTCACTTTCTTTGTCTTCTTCTTCTTCCTCCTCCTCCTCCTCCTCTTCCTGCTCCTCCTCCTCTTCCTCTTCACTTTCTTCCTCTTCAACTTTGTTCTGTGATTTTCCTTTCTTGACACTTCCTTTCTTGCTAGCTGCCGTCTGTCTGGTTGTCTTTGTAACGGATGACTGGAACCATTTAAAAAAGTAAAAACATTAAGGCTCATGTTTATAAATGTTTATAACATGGTTTATGATTATAGCCACTAAGTGCTGCTATTAAGCTCTTCAGAACTACTACAAACTTCTGGCTAATATTGATGAACGTTGGTGCGTGCTCACCGTTGTATTGCGTGTTTGAGTTATGCTCTTGCGAGCTGATGCTTTTAAAGGTGGAGTTGAGGTTTTAGTGGTGGCTTTCATCAATTTGGGAAGTGGGGTGGGGGGTGGTTTGGCTTTGGCTGTAGTGGTAGCAGCTGGTGGAGTTCTAGTGGGACGGGCAGGTCCAGTAGATTTAGAAGGTGGAGTTTTAGCTGCAGGCGGTTGACTGGCAGCATTTTTGACCACGGCGGGAAGTGGAGGTGAACGAGGACGAGCTGCTGCACGCTGCGACGACCGGGTAGCAGTCTAATAATAAAAAAAAAGATATATATTTAAACTTCTCTTAACATAACAAAATTCTGTCTCTACTTTCATCACAATTATATACAAACAAACAAGAGAGAATATACACAGGCACACACACGTCTCGTATCACTGCAGAGACCTTCGAGAAATCATTATTATTACCACTGAATTGATCACTAGATCAAGTGATCGTAATCCGAGGAAGAAAAAAAGATGTAGACTCTTAGTTTGAATAAAAGGTGGACACCCACTCACCCAACCCACCCACACACACACACACACACACACACACACAGTAAAACAGTACCTGAGATGTACGCTCCTCTATAATCTTTGCAGTCACGTCTAGTGGGAGCCGTTTTACATCTGCTGCCGATTTAACAGTTGTGGTTTTCTGTAATGAAAGGTAATGTAATGGATTACATTAAGGCACACAGGCAACAATTTATAGCAAAGAAAAAAAGATACATAAACGTATGCTGCAGTACCTGTAGAACCTCCAATTTCTCCTGTTGCTGGCGAATTCTTTCAGAGAGCTCTTTTTGTTTGTCTTCTGAAGTTTTTGTGTCTTTCTTCAAAACACCAACTGGTAAATTTTGCTTCTGTTCAAGGGCATCACACCTGGGAGTCATGAATCAGGAGTGACAAAAGAGTGGAAAAATACTTTTATAGCAGTGAAAGAAGTGGAGCAGAGTGTGTACTAATAATATAAAAAGAGGGAGCAAATGAAACACTAGCCAAACCCTCTTATTGTCTTTATTTTCTGTACCTATCCTGCGTTCCATCAGGGTTCATGAGACAGACCCAGCTATCTGGGTAACGCTTATCCACAGCATCCATCTGAAACGGCAACGTACGCCACTTCAGACATTTATCTGAGAGAACAGAAAAATAGGGATAATAAAAGTTTTTTATGTAAACAAACTGTAATTATGCAATAAATTATGTTTAGGCTATTATCAAAGTGTGTGCTAGTCTGAAAGGTCTGTGCTCGTACCACACTGTATTGTCACAGGAATCTCCATGGCCCTGCGCCGGCGGAACCGAAGATCGTTTGAAGGTGAAGCATTCCAGTTGGCTGACAGGTAGCCAAACTCATCCCAGAACTTCACTATGCCTTTTTGAGCTGTTCGGTAAATAAAGTTATACAATTTGGCAGTTTATTTGGGGGAGATTTTATGCATGAAGTGGAAAAGACGGCGTATACTCACCTATACCAATGTCCTTCCAGTACTGTGCAAGGTATTCTCCCATAGCTCTTAGTAAATGTCTGTATTCTTTTGCATCTGCAAAATCTTGCTTATTATGTGTTGGCTCTAATACAAGATAGGGAACATCTACCACCCCTACTACTCCACCACATGCCCTGAAATATGCAAAAGGAAACAATGTCCAAATACAGCCCACAAACCTTAACATTTGGCTTATTATATCTTCACAGGTACACTTAAAATCTTACATGTACTACATGTTAACATAAAGTACTCACATTCCACCATCTAGCTGTGGTCCGGTCTTCTCATACATCTTAATGAGTCGACTACAGTTGTAGATAAACATGCCGTCTTGGTCTCGCCTTTCAATGTTCACGCCAAAGATGAAATTCAGCTCTTTGGGTTCCTTTAGTGCCCTACCACAGGAAAATCAGTAATCAGTGTTGAACAGATGTTTGCTTCTTTCCTTGACAAATACTAATAGCAAAGACATCACCTTGTCAATGTGGCCACATTTTGTATAACCTCAAAGCTTGGCTTTTATAAGAATGGCTAGAATATAAAACTGATAGGTTTGTTTATAGGCTGTACATGAGTCATGGTCACAAGCTAATAAGGTCATGACTCCGCTATTGTTATTCAACAAAGAAACGGGATCAACATTTATCAATTGTGTCAATATGTCTTTGAGGGAACCCAAATAGTTTTTTGTGTCAGTATTTATGTAAATGTGTGTGTGTGTAGTACTTCTGTTTAGATGCATGAATGGCTTGTTTTCGAATAGCTTCTGCACGAAGTGCTGTAGCTGAATCTTGTGCTTTTCTCAAAGCAGCCTGAAAACAATTCAGAAAAACATTAACAATTTAAATGAAACTGAGTCAGTGCAGATACACATGCAAGGTGTGCAGGTGTGTCCACATACTTTTGGTCACATTTTATATGTGTAACAAATGGTTGCGAGTTCTTACCCTGGCCTCTTTAGATAAATCATTTCCCAGTTTTAATTCCAGAGCACGAGCTTTACTCTCTGCTTCTCTGGCCTTTTCTTCGGCTTTAGAATAAAAGAAAGCAGAATAACGATATTACAACATAACTTTAACAGACATGAAATGAAAAATGTCGTCTCCTCACCAGTACCCTCTGTAAAGTACAAATATGTTTTTTTTTTATGTACTCACCAAGTTTTGCAAGGTGATCCGCTTTCTTTACTTCTTGCTCTGCACGTGTTTTGAAGCGGGTTGATGTGTATTTATACATCCTGCAGGGAAGCAAACACTATTTGAGAATAGCTCTAGTTAGGGATATAGTAACACCTAAGCTAGCTTGTTGAGAGGCATCTCTGTGAGAAGGTCTGATATGAAAATGTCTACATTCCATGTTGGCATTATAAAAGGTTTAAAAAAAAAAAAGGGAAAAAATGGCATTTATATGTCCCTTCTTTAGCTTCTATTATTTGGATGCTGTGAATGTTATAAGAAACAAGATTCAACATATATATCCTGCATATTCCCTAATAAAACACATATTTATTATATGAAGAGAAGTATATACCTAGGATTAAATAAGCAGCAGGACAACCTCTTGGTTCTGACTTTGTGCCCCTGAATAAAGATCCTCATCCTAGGATCAATGTACAGAACAGCTGCATAGGCACGGAAAGACCGTCTTTCGGGCTTCCTGTTCCAAAAACAAACAGGGGAATGATGAATGACAAAGAGGATAAGAAATTAGGAAACAAACAAACAAACAAACTAACAAAACAAGTGGGATTGTTGAAATACTCACACTCCCTCCACAGGTGTCCCTGCCATCAGGATGTCTTGGTGATCTGTCTGCACATCCAATTCAGGCTCTCTGTTGTCCATAAGTTTCAGATTATAAACTACAACCAGTGTCCCTGTAAATGCACACACAGGATCATGCATATTAGTAGGTGTACAAATCTTTCAAGATTCAGAATTGCATTGTGAAATCTTACCACTTGCTCCCTCGATTTTTTTGAACTGCTGGAAAAGCTGTTCTTCACTTTTGAAAGGAGAGTATTTGAAAATAAGTTCTGTCTCAATCGCATATTTCTCCGGGTCTTGAGTAAGAGGCTGCTGAGTCTTTAGATTCCAACTGGGCAATGGAACAATAACCTACAGACAGAAAAGAATATACAAAAAGTTGGGGGTTTTTTTTGGTTGTAAAGTTACAAAGCTATATGAGAAACACTGAGCAGTTTCTTTCTTTCGGCTTCTCCCAGTATTCGTGATCTGCATGTTCGATTTGGCATGTTTTTACGTTGGATGCCCTTCCTAACGCAGCCCTCCCCATTTATCCGGGCTTGGGACTGGTGCTAAGAGTGTACTGGGTTGTGCAATCCTAATGGCTGGGTTCGGTTCCCTGACCGGGAATTAAACCCGGGCCGCGGCGGTGAGAGCGCCGAATCCTAACCACTAAACCGCCAGGGAACCTATACAGGTTTAATAAAGGAAAATATGTTTTATTAAAGGTCTAATTCTTAGTGATGTATTAAACGAATTGAATGGCAAATTCTCCGAATCCTAAACAAGATCATTTCCAGTTCACATTTGTGGGTCTGCTCCAAATGCTTTACGGAAATTTCACCCAATGCTCAATATAACCAATGACTACTTACAGCATGGGCATAATGGTTAACCTGAAATGCTTTTATGTACAATAAGATAAATACAAGCTGTGTCCCACAACTGCTTTATTAACGATTTCAACATCTAAATTGATTATAGCAGGTTCCAATAAAGTCACAAACATTTCTTAATTTACTTATTCTATTACATACTTGATACTGCATTCTAAATAAGACCATGGCTTTACATTGAACTAATAAGTTCTAGTAACTAATAGGGAAGTAGAAAATAGTAGTTGTATATTAGACAGATAGACAGATAGATAGATAGATAAACAGACAGACAGATAGACAGACAGATAGATTCCTTAGATAGATTCCTTAGATAGATAGATAGATAGATAGATAGATAGACAGACAGAAAGACAGACAGACTCCTACCTCATCCAGCCCCTCCTCTTCATGAAATGTTCGAGACAGAAATAAACACGTTAATTTGTCATCTTTCTTTGTGAATAGGATGAAGTCTTTGCCAATACGCATTGAACCACTAAAAAAAAATAGAAGAAATA
This sequence comes from Silurus meridionalis, assembly GCF_014805685.1. Lineage (NCBI taxonomy): Eukaryota > Metazoa > Chordata > Actinopteri > Siluriformes > Siluridae > Silurus > Silurus meridionalis. The sequence continues at coordinate 8,442,377 of NC_060893.1, read as the reverse complement.
TTGAAATCAGGATAGAAGAAAAACTTATTATTGTACAAGTAAATACAACATTTTCAGAAAATTTTACAGGAAGTGTGTTCAATCTTGTGAACTTATGAATGCTTGTATAAAAGTCCCTTACGACTTAAGGCCATTTCCATACTGGCCAATATGCGTGGACTCGGGAAACCTCTTGCTGGATTTGCCAAACTGAATCACGTGTGTTGCCTCACCTATGCAAATGAGATTGTAATTGCTCCACAGGACTCATAAACTGAATCACATGTCTGTTGAGAGATGCTGTAGTGTTGAGTTTTGAAGGTGATTTTATATTATAAATAAAATGTACTTACTTGGGTCCATTCCAGTCCCATCATCCAAGAAACAAAGCATGAAGCCTCCTCGAAGGTCTGGCCTTTTCTCTAAATTTCCAAGAAATGTAAATATTGAAAAATAGATTTGATTACAATAAGCTTTATTTTGAAGGCACTGGTTATACAAATATATCTCAACACATTTGAATGTATTTGGGTGATTCCTCACCTGTATATATGTCAATCCTTGTAGCATTTGCATCTCTGTAGAAAAAAAACAATGATGAGATTTTTACATTTAAGACATTTGCAATGTTTTTTTCTTGTCAGTAAAAAAAGGAAGGAAAGAGTTGATAGGTACCTTGAATTGTCTACAAGCTCAGCCAAAGCTCCAAATAGAAACTCGTGTGTTGTCCTATTGGTTTAAATACAACAGAACAAAGAAAATCTAAGAGAAATTCTACTAGTACAAGTAATACTACTACCAACACTAACAATAATAATAACAATAATAATAATAATACAATAATCCCCCGCTTTACTGCGGTTCAAACCCGCGCCCCCGGTTTTATCGCGTAATTGCCTCATAACTAATTTGTTTCACTGATTTTCCTTGTCTCTTGCGGATAGCACGATAGACCAAAAAACTTATAGGGAATTGTTTTTATGGAGTTGTATGTTGAAATAATGAAATGTATTAATAAAAATATGATTATTAATTATAAAATGAAGTAAAATGTTAATACAGTACTGTATACATAAAATAGCATTTTTGGGGTGGCGTCCGTTTATCGCGGGCGGTTTTGGAACGTTACCACTGTGATAAACAGGGGATTACTGTAATAATAACAAACAAAAAAACAACAACAAAAAAACATTTGGTGTTTGGCCTTCTAGACAGATTCATTAGATCAGTCAATATATATGATCATGTCCACGATATGCTAATCGCTAGGGAATTTCCTTAATAGAAACATTAGAATTTCTGAACAAGTTCTATAACTCTTACAAAATGAAATGCTTTATTGTGTGACAAACAATTCACAAGAAGCATGTACAACCCCAATTCCCAAAAAGTGTAACACTTTGTAAAATGTAAATAAAAATAGAAAACAGAATGCAATGATTTGCTAATCTCATTTAAAAAACATGTTAAAACTGAGAATTTATACTATTTTAAAGAAGGAAATTGTATTTGATGGCTGCAACAGGTCTCATAAAAAGTTGGGACAGGGCCATGTTTACCACTGTGTAGCATCACTTCTTCTGTCCGTATGCATATGGGAACTGAAGAGACCAGTTTCTGAGGTTTTGGGAGAGAAACTTTATCCCATATGTGTCTGATACAGGCTTCTAGGTGCTCAACAGATCAGCGTGTCCTTTGTTGTGTTTTTCTGTTTCATGATGCGGCAAATGTTTTCAAATGGTGAGAGGTCTACAATCTAGGTAGGTTCAGCACTCAGACTCTTCTACTACACAGTCATGATTTTGTAATAGATGCATTATGCAGTTAGCATTGTCTTGCTTAAATATGCAAGCTCCTCCCTTGAGAACACGTTTTCTGGTTGGAAGCCTTTTTCCAAATGTGTAAGCTGCCCACAGGCACTAATGCATTCCTATACCATCAGAGATGCAGCTCTGCACTGAATGCTGATAACAAGCCAGATGGCCCCTCCTCTTTAGTGCAGTGGATGTGCTGACCACGGTTTTCAAAAATAAATTTCAATTTCGATTCGTCTGACCACAGAACCGATTTCCCCTTTGCCTCAGAACTCTTAAAATACACTTTGGCCCAGAGAGGATGGGGGCATTTCTAGATCATGTTCACACATGCCTTCTTCCATGCATGATAAAGATTTAACCTGAATTTGTGGATAATGGCAAACTAAATTCAGACAATGATTTCCGGAGGTGTTAATGAGCCCAGGCAGTGATTTCCATTACAGAATCATGACTGTTTTAAATGCAGTGCCACCTGAGAAGCAGAAGATCACAGGCATCCAATATTGATTTTCACACTTGTCCCTTGTGCACAGAGATTTCTCCTGATCCTCTAAAACCTTTGATGATATGGACTGTTAATAAAAAGATATTCGACTGTTTTGCAATTTTATGTTGAAAAACAATTTGTAGACATAGTACTTCAGAAACTAGTGAATCTCTGCCAATCTTTACTTGAGAGATACTATTTATTCCAATCATCTTACTGACCTGTTCATTTTAATAGCACTTTGGTTTTTGTTGCCCTGTCAAAACATTTTTGAGACATGTTGCAGCTATCAAATAAAACAAAATACCTTTATTAAATCCCTTAAAATGGTACTACTATGAATAAAATATAGATTTATGAGATTTGCAAATCATTGCACTCTTTTTTTTAATTGACATTTTACACATAGTGCTAATTCTTTTCAGAATTGGGGTTGTACTCGTGAAAACAAACAAGAAGACTTTTACAAAAACATTTCGGTCTGGAGATTTACCTGTAATCTAAAACATATTTATGGGCTAAATGCAGGTTGGACATACTATGAACAAAGTTTTTTGGTCTGCAAATAATAACCTTCTCTGAATAGCTAAATGAAGGGAATTATGACACTATGATTGAAATGCATAGAAAGCATTTTTAAAGCAATGAGTATATACTTTTGATGATAACACTTTCATGCTCTAGAAAAACTGTCCAGCATAATGGTGCAATTCTCATTGCCTGTGCAGAAACAAAAACATATACTGGATAATATGTCATTTAACTGAAGAACTTCCTGGTCATGCAGCTGGCCAAAACCTGTTCCAAAACCAAATAATTAAACAAGAACTTAAGAACTTATATTGCTGCACTGATCACACTCAGGAAAAGGGACAGCTGAGATTAATTCTTTCCTCTAAAATATATAGGTAAAAACATACATAAAATGGGATTCAGCATCCCAGTATACCAGTGTAATAAGACGAGTATTAACAATAAATTAATAATAACCAAAAACCTCATTTGAATTAATATATTTACATGCTGCTCAGCTTTAGAGTGAGAATACGTCATGTTTGGAATAAATTCCACTTTCATTTAATGTCAAGTGTCTGATAACATTTGTTTAATTTCATTTTGATAATTAGCATTTGATAATCAGTAATAAATGTGAAAATGAGCCCTCCTCATTGTCTGTGTCCATAATGGCCATTTCAGTGCATTTTGTGGATGCAACATTACAGTATCACTAAAAAACACTATATAATACACAGCATAAAATGGTCATTTCAAACTTTTCAAATAAATTTTAATAATTTATTATTAATATTCAGATTATATCAATATTACATAATTACACATTATAAAGAAGACCATCAAATCCTGTGCCATCAATCCACCGAATGTCCGACACATTCAGAAGTCATTCCAGATTCCACCTGCTGACTTTTCCCCATCGTACAACAGGTATCAAATAGAGATAATGAGAACTTGCACATGCTGCCTCCGAGACAGGCAAAGACATCTACCATACCAATGATTAACATGCTTCATCACTAGCCTTGCCTAGTGGAAAAAAAATCTGAAGTGCCTTTCAGCTTCCAGTGGAGCCCCTTAAAATGTAAACAACCCATTTCTGCACTTCTCTTATAAATCTCTTTTAAAAATAAGATGAAATAAGTACTGAATCACATCCAGCTAGTGCAACTTGTATTACTTATTGCAAACCCAAAAGGTCTTCCTGTTAACTCCTAGTAGTCAGTGAATATGTTTGTTTTATTCTTTTCACTCAATGAGGCATACACGATTTCTCTCGCTCTCAAAACACGGTGATACTTACGAATTAGTGTGCAGGTATTCGAAGGTGAGCTGAGCACGGTTTAAACTGCTGTAATTTGAATATGCCATTGTCTCAAGTGGTAATAGTGAAAAACACTCTCAGTCACTGCTCTTCTTTACATACTTTCAAAGCGATGTGCTCCTGCAGCACCTACGAAAGCAAAGAACAAATCTGAATGAACAAACATTCTGTTTCACTGCACAGTTTCAATTACTTCTATATTACATCTCTCTCTCTCACATGATGTCTTTAGATGCTTTCGCAAAGGAAGAGACGAAATACACATCTGGTATATCTGAAATACTCATCTTATATTAAACTTCACTTTGGTATACTGATAATATAGCATCATTCACACCAGGACCAGACAGCTCAGGACCGTCTGCTTCTCCCACAAGCATTACCCTGCTGAACTCTACTGCTATACAATGTAGAGGTGTTTTGATCCTGCATTTCTGTTCTATTCAGTATGCGCTCTGGTATTACGTATATGCATTGCAAATTATTTATACACCATACATGCACAATTTGAACATGTGACGAAAGTGCATTTCCTTGCTGAGCACCTATACTTTGCCAAGACAGCAAGTATGTATTTATCGATCTGTCTATGTTTATACTGCCAGGTGTGTTTGACAGCTATAATACCATGCAAAAAAATACCATCTCTGGATAGGTCTACTTGTCTTGAAAAGTCTAGTGCTGAAGGTAACAATGAGCTCAGCAGCCTCCTGGATCATTTGACAAGACTGAGATACAAGGTGTGATCAGCTAACTGGATGAATGAAGGGTGAATTTTGGGGGCTGTGTCCATGATGGCATGGTCTCGCACACTGAGACACAGTGGGAGTTAAAAGCTACCTGGCATTGCTGTACACGCCTTCTGGTCGCTACACATGCTAGTGCATGCAGCAGGGCCCACTCAATACCCTGCAAATCCCCCAACTTCTTCTTCAACCCTAACTAGAGACTCGACCAGGAGCTGTGGGCTCATAACCTCGAGTCACACACCAGCCTGAATATCTAACCCACACTGTGCGGTGCTCAACTTCAGGTCTGGCTTTTTGCTACACCTAACAGTATTAATGTCCATGTCCTCAGCTGCTAGCTGGCTAACAGGCAGCTAACTAGAATACAAAAAAATGCCACTAAGTGCACTTATCATTCCGTCCACTTAATATTGCAAAGCGGTTTAACCTTCACGAGATAGTCCTTTGCTCTGTTCTATCCAGTCTTTCTTTAGCTTCTTGGTAAGAAGTTGGTCGTATTTTGTTCCGTGTCCGGGTGCAGAACACACCGACACTGCGAAGGCCGCGGGTTTTTCTTTTTTCTTTTTTTTTCGTTTCCCTGCGCAAAAAAACACGAAAAATCGAGTCCCGCCCCTCGGAAGAGACTCGACCAATCGCGAGGCGCCGTGTCCGTTCCTGCGCTCCTGATTCGCTGATAAGACTGTCGGTCACTGAAAGACGTGTTTGGGATTTCATGGCGGCGCCGTGTGTGACATGGAAACACAAAAAGGCGAGGTTTGTGGTCTCCTGGAGAAAGATTGAATTGGGTATTATTTATTGCTAAAGTCGTTATTTTGCAGAATTTAGCTCAGGAACATAAACAAGAGTTAATTTGTTGGAATAGATAGTTGTCATATTAACAGCATTAAAACCAGAGTGTTTATAGTTTTTTTTTTGCTTTATTTGTGGTTCATCTATGTGTCAAACTCAAATCAACTCACATCTGGCCCGATGTACAATTATATCCGGCCTGCGAGATGATTTTATATACATCTATTATTATTGTTATTAATGGCCCGGCGATCGGAAGTGCTGATAACACACAAACTACATATCCCATAATGCAGCGCTTCCGCTGCTTCACTGAACGCGAGACTGCCTGGGAACATTCCGCCGTCAATCAAGTCAAGCTTCTAATGATGCATTTAACCCTATTGTAAAGTTATTGTGAAGCAGCGCCTCACAGTGGCGAAGAGAAAAGTTGATTCTGAAAACCGATGGGATTCTGAGTAGATGTTTACTGACCCTGCAGGTAAACCCGTGTGTCTTATTTATGGAGCGAATGTGGCTGTAATTAAGGAAATTAATTTAAGACGGCACTACGAGACAACACATCAGGAGAAGCTGAAAAACCTGAATGCAAAGCAGAAGATACAGAGAGTAGAAGAGTTAAAGAAGAATCTGACATTTCAGCAGAGGTGTTTCACTAGAGCAAAATCACAAAGTGAAGCTGGTGTGAAAACAGAGGAGAAATCAGAGTCACATCAGCCGGTTATTTACTGAGGGAGAGTTTCACAAGAGCTGCATGATGAAGGTGTGAGACGTCTTGTGTTTGACTGGAGATATTTTAATGGAGAGCAAAATATTTTAAGTTATTTAAAGTTTAAGTTGATTTATTCTGGAATAATATTCCTGTCTGTTTTTATTCATATTTATGTTAAAAAAACATTTCGTTTTAGTGTGTTCAATAAATGTTTTTCCTGTTTTGCCCACAACCTAAAATGTGCTTTGAGTTTTGGCCCCCTATGCAATTAAATTTGACACCCCTGATTTACATGGTGTTGAAGTGTGGAAAAGAAGCCATGTTGGTTCATTAGGCTTATTGACTGCTGTTACTAGTAGAAAGGGATAGCTCAGTGGGTAAGGTGTTGGTTTACAGATCAGCAGGTCCCCACATAAGTTTGGGGCTTCAAGCCCCAGCATCACTATGGTGAAGTTTTTATTTCTCCTTTGAAATCTAATAGTTTGTCTACTTTGTGACATTAAACTGTACATATATTTGTTAATTAAATCTATTTGGTAATTTAAGAGACCTGTTTAAAAGATTGCTTTATTTTGTTGTCTTTTTTGAAAGACTTTGGTCAACTTTTAATATGGGTTACATGGCGAAGCCATGTTGGTTTATTAGGCTTATTGATTGTACGCGCAACGGTGTATCTGATAGTTTAGTGGTTAAGGTGTTGGCTTACCGATCAGCTGGTCCCTACAAGGTTCGGGGTTCAAGCAATTGCCAAGGTAAAATTTTTATTTCTCTTTTTCTATCTAATAGTTTGTACACCTTGTGACATTAAACTGTACATATATTTGTTATTTAAAGAGACTAGTTTAAAAGATTGTTTTATTACTTTTTGTCTTGTTTGAAAGACTTGTTTGGCCTACGTTCAATATGAGTAAAATACTCAAGTACTCTTTAAATCACATACTCTGCATTTTACTCGTCATACTGGAATTGGTGACATAACTTGTAACGGAGTAAGTTTTGCAGTGATGTATCAATACTTTTACACAAGGAGCTTTGTCAGGAAGTCTTTACAGCACAGATGTGGTAAAGTTGGTGCCAATTAGCCGCAGTCCAGACAGAATTACATGGTGTTGAAGTATGGAAAGGAAACCATATTGGTCCTTTAGGTCCAGTGACTGATTGCTTAGAGCTGGAGTGGTAGCTCAGTGGTTAAGGTGTTGGGTTACTAATTTGAAGGTCGGGGGTTCAAGCCCTAGCATTGCCAAGGTGCTAGCTCTAAGCCCACTGCAGCCCCTTATCCAGTTGTCCTTATAACTGAGCAGTTAAGGGCGTTGTTCATGGGCCCAGAGGTGGCAGGCTTGGTGGTGCTGGGATCTTTGGATCCAGAGTCCAATGCTTTAACCACCTTGCATCTTATTGCATTTTACCCTCATTAATGCTGGAAAACAGGATATAAAGAAACCATTTTAGCACTGAAGATAACCTTGTTGTGTCTAATTGTATCAGTAACTGAAAAGCTATTGGTTGAAATTTCACATTAAAAAAACATTTTAAATTTTGCACACCAAACATAGAAGACAGATCACAAAAGACTCTGCGAAACACTTTTATTGTGTAATACATCTGTTTTGGAGCAAATCAAAGGATGCAATTCACAGATCAATCATATAGACTTTCACAGTGATTGATAAGCAGTAACGCTTGTGCACTACTCCTGATGCACTTCTTATCCTCGTCACCCAAGCAGAGTTTCCTGTAAAGTCAAGTGGATAATTTAGAGGTCGATTACACCGTACCAAATAGCACTGAACTATTAGATCAGCAAAAAAGTGCACAAAAAGAGATGCAATGGATATATACACTGGAGATCAAAGTTAGAGAACAATTTATAAACAATTGAACAATTCTGAAATAATGTCATCTTCACTGCTCAACAGTTGAAGGAGTTTTTGTCCTGTCTATACCATGCTACCAGAACACCTTTTCCACAAAATAACTAAGGCATTTAAAAAAAAAATTATTTTGCACAAAACACACTGATCAAAATTAGAGAACACTTTCGGTTACCTCCCAGTTATTGGTGTTAATCTGGTACCTGGTGCTAATTTCCTTGATTATATGTCAACCCCTATTTAACTGGCAGCCTAACTTCCAGTTTCACTGACTCTGTAAGATGGTGGGCCGTTCTAAAGTGACTGAAAAACTCCGGCAGCAGGTTGTCCAGATGAAGGCCAAAGGGATGAGCCTATCAGCCATAGCAAGACAAGTTGGTCGTTCCAAATCTGTGATTTCAAGAATATTGAATCTTTACAACATCACAAACTTATTCAAGTCCGCCAAGAAGGCTGGTCGTCCACGGAAGACAAATACAAGAGAGGACAAGATACTGCAGAGGATCTCAATGGGCAGTTGCTTCCACACTGCAGCTGGAATTGCTCACCAGTTCAGCGCTGAACAGGGTAAGGATCTGTCTCATCATACAGTGTCTCGACGTTTAAGAGCATTTGGACTGAAAGCCCACTCTACAGTGACCAAACCTCTCATTAGCAGAAAGAATCAAAAGGCTTGACTAAGCTTTGCTGAGGAGCATGTTGTGTGGACAGAGGAGAACTGGTCCAAAGTTCACTTCAGTGATGAAAGCAAGTTTAATTTATTTGGGTCTGATGGGAAACATTATGTTTGGCGACGAACTGGAGAAAGACTAAACCCAAAGTGTGTAAAGAAGTCAGTGAAAAATGGAGGAGGAAGTGTCATGGTTTGGGGCATGTTTTCTGCAGCAGGAGTTGGGCCTCTTATACAGCTACATGGCAGAGTGAATGCAAATGTTTATCAGAACCTTCTTCAACAACATATGGTTCCTTCCTTGCGTTCATCACCCAACCAGCCCGCAGTGTTCATGCAGGACAACGCTCCATATCACACAGCAAAACGGGTAAGGCAGTTCCTTGAAACTGAGTCCTGATCTCAACCCAATAGAGAACCTCTGGAAAATCCTTGGCGACAAAGTTATGGCCAAGAAACCCACTACAGTCACCGAACTGTGGAGGAGACTGGAAGAAGAGTGGACCAAAATCACACCAGAGCAGTGTAAGAGACTAGTGCTGTCCTGTGGCCGCAGATCTGCTGAAGTCATTAATGCATGGTATAGACAGGACAAAAACTCCTTCAACTGTTGAGTAGTGAAGATGACATTATTTCAGAATTGTTCAATTGTTTATAAATTGTTCTCTAATTTTGATCTCCAGTGTACATTTAGGCAGGTTGAGTTTATTCTCATTACCTTTTGAGAATCATTTGCAAGATGATGGCGTGATTTGGAACAGGTAACAGTTCCTGAGAAACACATCGTGATGCAGAGAGCCAAAAGAACAATACTGACCAACAGCAGGTGATATCTAGCAAGACTTTTTTCATCCTGGTAGAGTGAGAAACAGTAATACATACACCTGGTTCTTGAAAGTTCATCAACAAAATACTTTGTATGACTGTGTATAAATTATTATGGCATTGAATAACACATGCAGCAACTGGTGGAATACAGTGCAACATCACTGAGGAGAAGAAGAAAAGTAAGGTTTTTTTTTTTTTTTTGTCAAAGCAGCATGCAGTATTGTGTATTTGAAATGTTGTGTGGTGGTGAATTATTGAGGTAAATACACTATATAGGTAAGAGTTAGTGGACACTTTAATATTACATGCATATAGGGTGTCATTGTAAGCTGTAGCATTACAATTTTACTGTACCTTTATGAAACTATGATGTGGAAACTCAATTATTTGCCCAAAGAGAGGCATGAAGGCATGGACTGCCAAGGCTGGAGTGGAAGCTCTCAAGTGTCCTCCACAGAACCCTGACCTCAACCCTATTGAACACCTTTAGAATGCTGACATCCTCATTTAACATTAGTGCCCAAGTTCACAAATGCTTATGGCTTAAAGAACACAACAGCAAAGGGGATAAATGTGGAATGAAAAAATAACCCCACATGGGTGTTGGGTTACCATGTACTTTCGGTCACAACATGTATGAATAACTTGATGGTCTGACAATCTAAATATTTTTTCTTATTTATGGATTCTATTTTTAGCTATGAAAATGTAATATTTGCTACACAATTTTCCTCAAAGCTGATTCTCATCTACTAGTTCTATTGGCCCATTGTGCCAATTTGGGAAGTTCAGAGTTCAAAACGTGCTTCCTACTATAGAATATAATTTTTCAAATTCTTGTTTAACAAAGTGAGGGCACCTAATCATGTCCGGAGATGATGCTATCTGCTCTTTATCATGTATATGAGCTCTTAGGTGCAAAGAGGAAGAATAAATTGTTGAGCCAGTAATCCTGGTATCATTGTGACCTTTAATAAGAAAGGCTTTCATATACACTTTTGAGCCTCTGGGAAATCTAAATAATTATATTTATTTCTGACCGGAAATATAGTCTATGCTGTTTTTAATCATTCACTACAGGGGACCAATCACAAAATGGCACACCTTATAAGTTGAATAATTGTTTAAATAATATTTGGACAGGTAGGCTGAGTGGGAAAAGCATTTGTAGATTCACTGAAGACCACTGAATCCAACCTAGGATGGTTTCACATGAACAGCCTAAAGATCCATGAAGTTACTGAGCAACGCAAGAAGTATAAGGATGGATTAGACTGTAATTGATATAGTCTTCTACAATGGCTCAAGACTACAATTAGCATTAACAGTTCTGCATTCAAGCACCTATCAGTGAATAGTTCACTGAACAGCACACCTCAACTATGATAAACATCTAATGAATAAACATTAGGTGGCACCCAAATGTGGATGGGTTCCCTTCTGAGTCTGGTTCCCCATCTGGTTACCATCTCGGGGAGTTTTTTCCCTGTCACTCTTGCCACTGACTTGCTCATTAGGGATAGACTTATTATTAATCACCAGCTGTGATCAACCTCAAAACAGTTTGCACTTACACTTCGGCCAGCTCTACATTAATCAAACAATATGGAAGGCCAACCGGGGCCTCCAAGGAAAAATGTCTAAACAATAAACAGCCATATAAACAGGTATTATGAGTTTGATACAGCACCAGAATGACCCTGACATCCTGCTAAATCATGTATAACAGGTACAAGGTGCTATCAAAAGGTTTTCGAGACTAGCTCTGTTTGCAAGAAAGTACTTTTGAGCTGGATCTTTGTCTTCAGGAAGGAGCCAAATCTGGTGAGTAGTTGAGGTACCACCTCATTCATTCATTCTCCATGTCTAAGTAATCCTGTTTAGGGTTGGGGTACCCTACTGGGGTGCTCTGGGATGCCAGCGCAGGGTACCCATCTTGGTCACCAAGACGGCGGCGTGTGTTTCAACTTCCTCCAAAGATTTTCTATGGGGTTGAGATCTGGAGACTGGCTAGGCCACTCCAGGACCTTAAAATGCTTCTAACGAAGCCACTTCTTCGTTGCCCAGGCGGTGTGTTTGGGATCATTGTCATGCTGAAAGACCCAGCCACGTTTCATCTTTAATGCCCTTGCTGATGGATGGAGGTTTTCACTCAAAATCTCACGATACATAGCCCCATTCATTCTTTTCTTTTCACGGATCAGTCGTCCTGGTCCTTTTGCTGAAAAACAGCCCAAGCATTATGTTTCCAACCCCATGCTTCACAGTAGGTACGGTGTTCTTTGGATGCAACTCAGCATTCTTTCTCCTACAAACACAAGTTGAGTTTTTACCAAGAAGTTCTATTTTGGTTTCATCTGACCATATGATATTCTCCCAATCCTCTTCTGCATCATCCAAATGCTCTCTAACAAACTTCAGACGGGCCCGGACATGTACTGGCTTAAGCAGGGGGACACGTCTGGCACTGCGGGATTTGAGTCCCTGACGGCGTAGTGTGTTACTGATAGTAGCCTTTGTTACTTTGGTCCCAGCTCTCTGCAAGTCATTCACAAGGTCCCCCCGTGTGGTTCTGGGATTTTTGCTCACCATTCTTGTTATCATTTTGACCCCATGGGCTGAGATCTTGCGTGGAGCCCCAGATCGAGGGAGATTATCAGTGGTCTTGTATGTTTTCCATTTTCTGATAATTGCTCCCACAGTTGATTTCTTCACACCAAGCTGCTTACCTACTGCAGATTCAGTCTTTCCAGCCTGGTGCAGGTCTACAATTTTGTTTCTGGTGTCCTTTGACAGCTCTTTGGTCTTGGCCATAGTGGAGTTTGGAGTCTGACTGTTTAAGGTTGTGGAAAGGTGTCTTTTATACTGATAATGAGTTCAAACAGGTGCCATTAATACAGGTAACAAGTGGAGGACAGAGGAACCTCTTAAGGAAGAAGTTAGGGTTCTGTGAGAGCCAAAAATCTTGCTTTTTTGTAGGTGACCAAATACTTATTTTCCACCATAATTTGCAAATAAATAAAAAAAAAAAAATCAGACAGTGTGATTTTCGGGATTTTTTTTCTCATTTTTGAAGTCTACCTATGATGAAAATTACAACCCTCTGGTGGCTGACTAAATACTTTTTTGCCCCACTGTGTGTGTGTGTGTGTGTGTGTGTGTGTGTGTGTGTGTGTGTGTGTGTGTATATATATATATATATATATATATATATATATATATATATATATATATATATATAATATAAATAAATTCCCTTTTATAACTACTTATATGTGTGTCACTGTGTTTTACCTGAGTGAGAAAGACAGTCAGTTTGGGGTCAGGGGTAAATTCCAAGCTGAAACATGCAGGTCCATTAGCACTCTTTTCTCCTGATTTTATAGCAAGTGCCCTTACAGAAGGTATGTTTTTCTCCAGGTTTTTACTAGAAGGACACTGTGGTGGTAACCTGAAAATAACATAAGCCTACAAGTATATAATATTTGAAAAACACCCATGAAGTATGTATTGATGCTGTTTGTTCTCTTACGGAGTTTGAGGCAGAATGTGGTTTGGAGCTGTAATCCTCAGACAAGAATCATAGAACTGAGGCTTTGCTTGCATGTTCAAGGGTTTTTGGATAAATGAGGACTCAGTGGCTGATACATGCAAGTACAGTGTTACATTTAAAGTCTGTTTCCCAGCAGAGCCTATGGGCAGAAAATGAATACACTGAAACAAATATCCCTGAACACACCCTAACAGTTTGCATTCTTTTAGAGGAAAAGCACATACCTTTGAGGCCCAACTGACTTCCCAATAATGTGTCACTAATGCTGTTGTAATTCATGTAGTCTCCATCAGTCCTCAAAGTCACTAGAAGAAACAAACTTTTTTTTTGTGTGTTGTTGATCAATTCATCAGCATGATTTAACAGTGGAGGTGAGTTCATATCCGGCTTTTCGTTTAATAGATCTGTATCGTTTAACTGTGTGCAGAACTTCAAATCTGCCAGAGAGCCGAGCATCTGATTCCAGTCCTGAAACACATGCATGAACAACAAAAAAAAGGATCGTCAACAATCTAGGACACCACATTTCTGGTTTTTTTCCTTACTGAATAAATACAAAGCAGAACAGTATAATCACCATGCTAATGTCTGGGTTCCGGATGTCATGGTTTTTCGAGTATATCCCAATGCTGATGAAAGCCCCAGCTAGAAGGAGCAGGCACATGAAAAACACAGCCACTGGAGGATGATGTATAATGTTACTCCTCAGGTTTGTGATGGGTTTCCATCGAGCCATATTGCAGAACACCGTCCACACTTAAGCTCAAGGCTGCAACACACAATGTAAGTCTTTTACACTGTACAGCTTTGGTGTCATGCACACACTCAAACATAATATGTTTCTTCAAGGGTTTATTAGTTTAAAACCTAAGAATAAAGACCACCAACAGTGGTTCTACATTGCCATCCTTCTGCATAGAACTTTCTCTCAGAGGAACAAACAGAATCCTGTTTTGCTCCACTTATGACTAGAGAGAGAATCATAAACCAAAACTATTGAATGAAGTTCACAGCATAAAAAACTGAGGAATTTCAATGTATTTGCACTTCACTAAGATATGAGTGGGACCAGAGCATAGATTACATTTCACACAAGTGGTGTGAATGAATACAACAAAAGCACTTTGTCTGATACTTTGACAGCAGTAGCTGAGAGAGCTAGAGTGCTGTTAATAAACTGTAAAATATATAGCAGTCCTGAAATAAGAACATGACATTCTAAAGCAGTACTAGCTAAATCTCCCTCTTTTTCCCTCTAAATGTTTAAAAGGGCAAGATTAAGAAGTGATACAGTGAAAACCACTAGAAAGTAGGCTGCATGTTTTGAATTTAATACTAAAATAAAGGTTGCTGAAAGGCTTACTTAGAGACTCTTTTCTGTTCCAGCACTGAGGTGGTATAATGAACTTCTACTTGATGTCTGAACAGCTGTCACTGGCAGTCTTCAAATGATGTATGTTCCAGCATGACAAGGCCCCTGTAAACAAATTGTGAATAGCACTGATGTGTTAGAAGCAGGAAAAATGTGCAAGCATAAAGATTTGAGCGAGTTTGACAAGGGCCAAATTGTGATGGCTAGACGACTGGGTCAAAGCATCTCCAAAACTGCAGCTCTTGAAGGATGTTCCAGTGGTCAGTATCTATCAAAAGTGGTGAAAGGAAGAACCAGTGGTGAACTGGTGACAGGGTCATGGGCAGCCAAGACTCATTGATGCACATGGGGAGTGAAGGCTGATCTGTGTGTTCCGATCCAACAAACAAGCTCCTGTAGCTCAAATTGCTGAAGAAGTTAATGGTCAACAGGTCACGACTGTTTTGACAGCAAAAGGGGGACCAACACAATATTAGGCAGGTGGCAAATTAGGTATGCCTGATCTGTGTTAATACCCATAAACAATATGACTGACTTTGAGAGAAATACACGTATTACATACATTACCTTTAGCAGAACCATAAAAACTGTCTCTCTACTTTATATATTTGATCACATTTTGTTTGTGCACGTCATCATTTAGTGTCACAGCACAAGAAACCCAGGAGACTAATAGCAGCTGTTGCCTCTTTAATACCAGTGGCACTTCAGCTCATCTGCCAATTCCACAGCAAAATATAAACAATTTTACTTTTATATTTACTTGAAGAGACTCAAAAGCATGCAGTCTCTGGCCAACTGAACTGCCATTAATGACCACACACACACTGACTCAATAAAGTGCCACACAGTCACCTCCTCGTTTATTCCCTGCACTAATAATTTAGAATGCATCTTTAATACATGGGCATCAAACTCCTGCAAATATAATATAATCATATACTTGCTTAAACTGTTGTCTCCCATACATTATGATCATCCCTGTCGATTTCCTGTCTGGGTAAAAGCATGATCTACGTTGCATGTTTACTTTCTCAGCCGAAAGGAACGCTTTAGTGTTATATTCAAAATAAAAGTCTCATAATTTTCATCATCATCTGAGGCACAAACTATTGGCCGTACGTTCACTTCAAAGATGCAAACTAGTAATGCTAATTAGTAATAATAATAACACTAGTAAGCCATAACGGATACAGTACTGGTAGGTAAAAACGTGTGTCAAGTGAATAAAATGTTAATAAACGTTTTTGAAATGTAGGACTTTATTTTGAAAAAAGACCGACACCCGGAAGTAGGAATGGCAAGGACACCTATACAGTATACAAGGGAAGTTAAAACAGAATTCAATACTAGATTTAACAAAGTGGGCAGAGTCACAAAAATACACGTGATATATCAATGGACTCAGCCCAGCATAGGGAGTTGCACTGTGGGTAATATAGTGACGCCATGTGACGTCACTTCAATCCTTCAAAAACATGTAAAAATCTTTAAACTCAAAGGCCTGAATAACTTATTCTTGACTCCATTGTAAGGGACCTTTAATCTTTTATAATGAAAAAGTTTTACTTTTCTATGTCTTTGCATTATCTGTATGTCCAATTTTCTCCTACTTTCTTTAAATCTTCCTTGTGATTAATTATTGTTTAATTCTTGTTTGCAAATAAATAAATAAAACCTCTTAAAAAAACATGCACCACATATTGTAGGAAAACCTGAAACAGGGCAATGCATGCATAGTAGTCAAGAGTAAAACGTACTTTAGTGTATTACATAGGGAAATTAAATAATTTAAAGAAAAACTGTACCAATTGTGACCAGTTTCATAATGCAAGTGGGGAGTATATGTGGAAGCAAAAATAAGCTATCTAAGATATCTAACACGTTTGATTTACAGAATGTAATATTAAACGCTAAATTCATTATTAAATATCTTTTATTTTAAAAATAAAACTCCACTCAACACGTTACACTCCAATCCAGTTGGTGGCGCTAACACACCAAAAAGCTGGTTTGCTACCCGACAATAAACAATAGAATAAGAAAAACCCGGAAGTGCGACTGTAGTTGCGTTGAACAAATGAACCCGGGCTCAGTTATTGGTTAACAGTGTAGTTTGATCAAAATAAATCACTGAAAGGTGAGGACTGGAGTTGTTAGCTAACGGGATTTTTGCATTGCGCAGTGATCAAGTGATTGGTGTGAAATGACAAATCTGGCTTGAAAATGAAATTATTAACCACAATGATCATCCCGTTGCTAGCTAGCGAACCTGGTTATTGTAGATTAGCGGTCCAAAGCCGCGTGTTGTTTGTATCTCGGGGGAAGAGTACTGGTTTAATGATCTTGACCACTGAGTCTAATCTAAATCGCTGCAATTGCAATTGAAATTGCATAGTTAATGGATTAATGTATCTGCATGGTGCCAAATTTAGCTTTACCCTCTGTGTGTTAGTTCAAGTGTTGTGTTTCTGCTTTCAGCCATGTCCTTGGACCCACTAAAAAAACGCAAGACCAAAGTGATCCGGAGTGACGGCGGCACACCGGAGACTAAACGGGCTCGGGGTGAGGGAGAGCAGGTCAGTGCGCAGCTTCTTCCACTGTCAACAGTGTAAATAGTAGCGATTGTGCAAATTGACAAATGCAGATAAATATGCAAGTAGTATATGTACAGCATGTAAATAAATATATATGTAAACATGTACAGTGAATAAGTATAATGTTTATTAGCAGTAAAGAGATGTGTAGACAATGTTGAAAAGTACAAGTAAATAGTTATAAGTCTCTGGCAGTGAAAAATGTGCAGACACTGTTTTAAAGGTACAAGTAGAAGGTTACAAGGTGATGGCATTGGGGAAAAACAAACAAACAAAAAAAAATATATATATATATATACATACACGTAAATGTGAAATATTAGGCAGGATGTACAGTAAGGAGTGTATATATGGATACACAAATAAAATAGTAATGCAAATGTATGTAGGGAATAATATGTGTAGAGAATGAGGGGTATAAAAATTACAATATACAGCATGTACAATTGTACTACTGCAATAGTGGGTACTGGTGTCTTATGAAGTACTCAGTCTGGGCTCCTTTCCATCTTTTTAATTTTGAGAAACTCTTTCCATTATGGATTATAATTAATGCTTGATTGATTTATGAATTGTTTTCAAATGTCTCCAAGATTAAAACACAAACTCGGTTGACCCACCTAACCACAGTACATTCAGAATCTTTTAAATGTGTCTGAAAATCTTGAGCTTTATGATCATTAATGAAAATTCCTGGATCATACAGACGTTCTGTTGTGTGTAAGAAGAAACCAAGATGATGCTAAGATGCCAGGCTTATGTCAGTTGTTACTGCTAGACAGGAGGTCCAGGTGCACTCTGTTCAACTTAGTTGGGGGACATCTCTCTGTACCTACACTTGGGTGAGAGAAGAGAGTAATTACATTTGATGGTTATCTGCATCTGACTAGTATAGGTTTAACTTAGAAGTTGGACGAGAGAGAATTGCACGCACACACACAATTTGCATCAGCGAATCGGCATAATGGTGCATCGATTTAAAAAAAAAAAAGTGTGTATCGGTTACTAGTTGGCATTTGTATCAAGATGCATAATTTCTAACATTTGTGTGTCAGTAAAAACAGATTACTTTTTTTATAGTTATTAGTAGATGTGCTAAACCTTTATTATTCAGAAAGCGACCAATAATTTGTGACCAATATTTTATATGTAGATTCATTTCTCCTCGCTAAACTGTTTCTCAAGCGTGTTCTCTCAGTACCATTGATGCTGCGTGCATATGACGTATCACAACACTTCGGAGACAGAGGCATGTCCTGAGGGTCACATAGAATTCTGATTAACATGCCAGAAGTAGAGCTGCATCTTTTTTTTCACTACAAAGGCCTGTTTGTGAAAGGGTCATGTGTTAGAATTCAGAAGGCACTTAAGTAAAATAATGATTTGATGTCAGTCTGAACCGAAGAAATCTGTACCATATTAAATTGCATAGTATCATATATTCTCATTTTGCATTGAATCACTTTGTGTTGAATTAATTGGAAATCGGATCGCACTGCATCGTAATGAGGGGAATCGCATCACATTGGTAGCTGCTTCATATGTATCTTTAATGTATTATTGGCTATGCCTTGATATGCGGATTGCGTCAGCCTCAGTTTTGGAGATGCACATAACTATTGCATGCACACATTAGCTGTGTTTTTTTGACTTAATATGTCTCCATTAGGATGTGCGTACATATAATGAAGAAGTGGAACTGGAGAGCCGAGACCATGAACAGGATTACATACTGTATAAAAACACCTGTGAGGCTCTGGCTACACTCATGAGTGAAATCCAAGAACTGAAAGCCAGTGGAGCTAAAGAAGGGGTGAGTGTAAATAAAAAAAAACATGCTACTTGATGTTGAAGCAGCTTTCAATTCCAGAGACAAATCTGTGATTTTGTGTTTGCGTATTCAGAGCGTAGAGGTTGAAGCAAAACGCAGGCAAGGGTGCGTTCACTTCATCACTCTGAAGAAGCTGAATCGTCTGTCACACATGAGACTGAAGAAGGCACGGGATCAGACGCACGAGGTACACACAATACAAAACTAGAATTTTCCTATTGGTCTGTCATTTTCCCTGTTGCTTTTCAATTGAGTTTTGATTCGTTTTGCAGGCGAAGCAGAAGGTGGATGTGTTGCACCTACAGCTTCAGAATCTCCTCTATGAAGTCATGCATCTTCAGAAAGAAATCGGCAAATGCCTCGAGTTCAAGTACGTGAAAAGATTGTTCTTCACAGCATTGTACGCTGCTGCATGAGTTAGATAATTTTTTTTGTGGTTTTGGTGGTTAAAAGAGCCATCGTGTTACACTTACAGTAGCATGATGACAAATAATATATGCAATAATATTTAAATAGGTTATGGGGAGTGGTAGCTCAGTGGTTAAGGTGATGGGTTACTGATTGGAAGGTCAGTAACAAGCTCCTGTAATACCAAGCTGTTACTCTTGGGCCCTTGAGCAAGGCCCTAAACCCTCTCTGCTCCAGGGGTGACGTATCATGGCCGACCCTATTTTTTGTGTTGTAATGTATATGTGACAAATAGTTCTTCTTCCTCTTGTTATAGAAGGAAACAAGGGGGTTTGATCTTTTTATTTTCTAGGGATTTATTATATACAGGATGTGCACAAGTATACAGAATTTTCTGTCTTTTATTTTTTTATTGTTAATGTAGGTCATAACACCAAGTCCAAATCTGTCAAAAGTGTTTTTCAGTGAGCTATTAGGCCATTTCAAAAAGAAGGAGGATCATAGGGTGGTGTATAAGAGTGTAGGAAGGTGCACACAGGTGGACTATGTTCTATGTAGGAGATGTAATCTGAAGGAGATTGGAGACTGTAAGGTGTTGGTAGGGGACAGTGTAGCTAGACAGCATCGGATGGTGGTCTGTAGGATGGTTTAGGAGGTGAAGAAGAAGAGAAGGAGAGTGAGGACTGAAAGAAGAATAAGATGGTGGAAACTGAAGGAGGAAGACTGTAGTATGAGATTCAGGGAGGAAATCAGACTACTGCAGAAGTGATAAAAGAGACAGCTAGAAAGATGCTTGGTGTGACATCTGGAAATAGAAAGGAAGACAAAGAGATGTGGTGGTGGAATGAGGAAGTGCATAAGGAGAAAGAGGTAATTGGGATCGACAGATTGATGAAAAAAGTAGGCAGGAGTACAAGGAGATGCGACAGCAGGTGAAGAGGGATGTGGCGAAAGCCAAGGAAAAGGCATATGAGGAGCTGTATGAGAAGTTGGACAATAAGGAAGGAGAAAAGGATTTGTATTGATTGGCCAGGCAGAGATACCGAGCTGGGAAAGATGTGCTGCAAGTAAGAGCAATAAAGGATGGAGATGGAAATGTGTTGACTAGTGAGGAGAGTGTGTTGAGAAGGTGGAGGGAGTATTTTGAGCAGCTGATGAATAAAGAAAATTAGAGAGATAGAAGGTTGGATGGTGTGGAGATGTATGGATATGTTTAGGAGAGATGGCAATGTAGTTTTTAACCAACTTGTTCAACAAGATGCTGTAAGGTGAGAGGACGCCTGAGGAATGGAGAAGGAGTGAGCTGGTACCGATTTTCAAGAATAAGGGAGATGTGCAGACCTGCAGTAACTATTTGTGGTATTGTATGAGGAAGTCAGGTGTGTCAGAGAAGTATGTGAGGGTGGTGCAGGACATGTATGTGGGCAGTGTGACAGCAGTGAAGTGTGCTGCTGGAACGACAGACTGGTTCAAGGTGGAGGTTAGACTGCGTCAAGAATCAGCTCTGAGCCCTTTCCTGTTTGCAGTGGTGAGGGACAGGTTGGAGGACGAGGTCAGACAGGAGTCTCCATAGACCATGATGTTTGCAGATGATATTGTGATTTGTTGTGAGAGCAAAAGAGTGCAGGCAGGGTGGAGTGGGTGGAGAAGAGTGATATCAGGAGTGATTTGTGATAGAAGAGTATCTGCAAGAGTGAAAGGGAAAGTTTATAGGACTGTGGTGAGACCTGTGATGTTGTATGGTTTAGAGACAGTGGCATTGAGTAAAAGACAGGAGGTGAAGCTGGAGGTAGCAGAGCTGAATATAATGAGGTTTTCGTTGGGAGTGACGAGGATGGACAGGATTAGAAATTAGTTTATTAGAGGGACAGCGCATGTAGGTCGTTTTGGAGACAGGTGAGGGAGGTGAGATTGAAATGGTTTGGACATGTGCAGAGGAGGGACATGGGGTATATCGGTAGGAGAATGCTGAGGATGGAGCAGCCAGGAAGTAGAAAAAGAGGAAGGCCAAGGAGGAGGTTTATGGATATGGTGAGGGAAGACATGCAGATAGTTGGTTTAAAAGAGGCAGATGTAGAGGACAGGGGGTATGGAGACGGATGATCCGCTGTGGTGACCCCTAATGGGAGCAGCAGAAAGAACAAGAATTAGGCCATTTTAAATGAAGTACTAAATAAAGAATATATGTGTAAATATATACAAAGCAAAATAAAAAAAAAATGTGTGTGTGTGTGTGTAGGTCCCAGCATGAAGAGATAGAGTTAGTGAGTGTGGAAGAATTCTTTAAGGAGGCACCAGCTGAAATCTCCCGCCCTCATCTCACTAAAGACGACCCACACCAGCTCACACTCGCTCGACTGGACTGGGAACTGGAACAGAGAAAAAGGTGACAAATGGAAATGGAAATAACGGACACACAAACAAGTCACGCGTATATATTCAGTGTATATGGGCTCTAAGATTGTCATTTTTATGATTATTATTTTTTACTTACACGTACAGTTTAAGCGCTTTTAATAAATAATAATAAACGTGTTTTAACTAAAGGTCGGTAGATTAGCTAATGGTAAAATGTAGGTTTTTGTGGACTTTTTATTAACCATGCTTAAAACCAGAGTTTAGTATCTAATCATGTTTTAAAGCTAGATTTCAGTAGATCAGTGTTAATACGCATTGATCTTATGTTTATTAAAAGCTTTGCATGTCTGAAGTAATACTGACTATAAGTTTGTGGACACTCTGCTTTTTGACTATCCCATTCCTCTTTTGCCATTATAATAACCTCCATGTTTTTGGAAATGTTCCGCTAGATTTTGAAGTGTGCTTGTGGAGGTTTGTGCTTATTTAGCCATAAGGGTGTTGGTAAAGTCAGTTACTGATGTGGGCTGAGGAGCCCTGGGGTGCAGTCAAATGTTTTAATTCATCCTAAAGGTATTTAATAGGGTTGAGGTCAGAGTTCTATAATGGGCCATGTTTCAATCCAACCTGTGTAAACCGTATCTGCATGGAACTGGCTTTGTATAGGTGTGGGTCTCCTAGTTCAAGTGATAGGGAAAATGAATATGACAATATCCAAGTTATCCTATACATTTGAGTGCTTGTGGCACATATAGTTAAAAAACATCAAGGCACCCAATAATTAAACACTGAAAAAATAATATTTAACAATAATATTTAAAAATTTTCTCATGTTAATATAGTGTGGAGGGTTTCAAAAGGAAGGTGATTGATTAGGATTTGGTTGTTGCCTATCGTATTTTAGGTTGGCTGAGCAGTATAAGAGCTCCTTGTGCACTAAGGAAAAGATCTTGAAAGGGATTGAGTCGAAGAAGGAGTACCTGAGCAGTCTTCAGCCAGGCCTACATGCCATCATGCAAGTAAGTCACTGACACAAAGAAGGGATTTACCAGGCATTTCAAATTGCTTGTATTTCTTCTGGAGGCCAGCCAGTCTAACTGAACTAAAACAAGTATATTTAATTTATTTATAATGTGTTGATTGAAAGTAGTAGCTGCTCTATTATTTCTCAGTGAATCCATTAATGGAACTAAAAGTGCTCAATTGAAGCTGTGTAAAGAAAGCATATTGACTTTGTCTTTCCCTATCTTTCTCTCAGGCATCTCTGCCCGTGCAAGAGTACTTGTCCATGCCGTTTGAGCGTGTGCAGAAACAGGCTGAGGTTGCACGGCACCTTCCTCCTCCTCTTTATGTGCTGCTTGTGCAGGCCAGCGCTTACGGACAAGCCTGTGGTAATGCAGATACTTTGGTCCCATATCTCTTTCAAGCAACATCCTTTCTTTTTCAGACATATTTAGATTTGTAGCAGTGACATCTCTCTCTCACACACATGCACATGAATCCTGTAAAAAAGAAAATTGACAATAGGTACAGCAAAGAGTGTCCACTCATAATTGTGTACACGTGTGTTTGTGTTTCAGACAAGAATCTGTCTGTGTCTATCAGTGGAGATGTGGACGAAGCCAAGGCTCTTTCCAGACCACCTGAGGATTCTCAAGGTAACAAATGCTTTTGTGCATGTCTTTATGTTCTCCCTCATGAACATCTGATTCTGATAAAATAAAGTGGGACATACAACTGTAAAAATTCATTGAGTTTTATATGAGCTTAGGTTATGATTTTAAAACTGGGGTTTAGATCGCTATTTTAGAGAATAGGACAGGGCCATTTGAATATTTTTTTCACAAAATGTGTGTTAAGCTATTTACATATAAATGTATATGAAATATATTCATGTGCAGTGTGTACAGAAAATATAGAATGCAAATGGTTTTATTTGTAATTCCTAATTTACAGCCAAATATACATTTGACAAAAAAAATAAGTAAACATTTATAGTTTCTAAATATACTGCACAAGAATGTGTTTTTTATATATATATATATATATATATATATATATATATACACCTAATATTTTACTATATTATTTTGTGTTTGTTTTCTCTTTGTTGTTGCACAGTGGGACAAGTAACATAAAGGTTTACCATGTTCCATCTTGTGTGAAATCTGTTTTTGCCAAATCTTGAATCATTCAGAATAAGAAATTCAGTTTTCTGTCTGTTACAAAATAATAATCGTGTCCAAGTGGATTAATTTGGTTGCCTGTGTTTTTTTATTTATTTATTTATTTGTTTATTTATTTTTCTTTCCTTAAGATGACGAGAGTGATTCTGATGCAGAGGAGGAACAACAGAATACTGTAATTCTCATTTTGCCCATTCTATAGCTTTGTGCACTCTAGCACTGATTTAATTTTATAATCGACAAAAGTAAAGCACTATTTTCTCACAAAGTCTTGTCATGAAATTCTAGTGACCTTTTTATTTTTCTTCCAGAAAAGGCGACGAGGCACTGTCGGGGTTCAGCTTGATGATAAGCGTAAAGAAATGCTGAAACGACATCCTCTCTCGTTGTGCTTAGAGCTCAAGTGTAAAGGTGTGTGTGTGTGTGTAAAGAGGTGTATATGATGTCAAGCATATGAGCGACAGCATTATTTATTATTGAAATGCATTAATCTGCACAATCTGTTGTCCCTGGTCTGTTGTAGATGGCAGTGTGTTGCACCTGTTTTTTTACTACCTGATGAACCTCAACATTCTTACTGTGAAAGCAAAAGTTTCAGCCTCCACAGACCTTTCCGGAGCCATCAGTGCAGGGTGAGTTATATATATTTTTAAGGCTGTTAAAGTAAAATGTGGAAAAAAGGTGAAGTTATTGCCAAATGTAATACAACAGCTGCTTAGTTTTTCCAAACAACATCTCTCTTGCTCTGTAGGGAGCTACTGAACCCAGAGTCTCTCTTGAACTGCCTGTATGCTTCCGATGATGGCCAAGAAACCCCCAACCCTACCAACCGCTATCAGTTTGACAAAGTGGGGTAAGGCAGTTCCCTCAGTCAGAATACAGCTGTAGTGCTGTAAACTTTACCAATGATTAGATTAGATTCAATGTTATAGTCATTGTACAAGGTACATGTACAGAGCCAATGAAAGGCAGTTAGCATCTATCCAGAAGTGGCCAATTTACAATAAATAGCAGTGTAATAAATAAGGGTATGAGTTCCATATGTACAGGGGTAAGAGTGATTCATGTACCGAAGGTGCAGTAGGTAATAATTAAAGTGTATATATAGTAATATACAATATACGGTGCAGAGATTGTGAATAGATGTCAGGAGATAACATGCTCAAATGACAGTTATGTACAGGTTTGAATAATACAGTATATACAGAATAAAGATGGGTGGAATATACAGTAGTGCAATTATAAACAAGTTATGGATGGTGAATAAATGCATAGTGGATAAGCAGCGCAAAATTGGTATAATGGTAGGGCCTCAGTTAATGGAAGTTTCACTTTCTTATCATGTAGCATCACAACCTTTGCTGATTATGTGTCTGACCTTGGACATCCATACATCTGGGTGCAAAATCTTGGAGGATTACAATTTTCCAGGGAAACCCCACAGGTACGAGTGTATATTTGAATCCAGCACTTTAGATGTCAGTGTGATAACTATCTAAAAGCATTTAACTTTTCAAAATTCTGTATTATTGTATTTGTTCTGTATTGTATATTGTATATTGTGTCTTCATCCTATTCCATCTCGAATAGATTCTACTGTTGGATACGGAAAGTCAAGTAATGACAGGTTTAGGTGACTGTTACTAACTGCTTGCAGGTGAATGGGGCTCGCAGTTCTCTCAGTGCCAGTCATATGGAAAACACCATGAAGCTTCTAAGAGGGCGCCTGCTGTCTCGTCTGGCTTTGCACAAACAGTTCAGCTCTCTGGGTAACAAGTCTTCAACATTCCTAGTTTTGAGAACATGGGTAATAAATCAATAAAAAAGAAAACCTGTTGATCAAAAAAAATATAAATAATTGGAACTGCCAAAATCACGTTTAACAGAACACTACAGTACACTTAAATTAAAAACTACAGTTGTTACACATGGTATCAATAACAATAGTGGTCTTTGGAAGCATTTCCTTTCATTTGTCTCTCTTTCTAAGTTGTAGATTTATTCAACTTTCCAACACCAGAGCAATATAATGTAGTTACCTCTTGTTAATTATGTGCCTTACTACCTTTAGGTCTATCTCTCTTCCAATAAATACATAGGTTGTGTAAGTGCACATTATTAACCCCAAGTAATAAATATAACATTCACAAAATCTCCTCCCTGGATAGAAATGGCAATTAGAGATAAATTCGCAAAGAAAGAAAAAAAAAACATACCGAAATGTTCATGATCGCTTTCTAAATAAATGTTTTGCATAAATGTTTATCGAGTACTCAACAGTACTTTTTGTTGTTGTTCATTTCTCCAGTGCAGATTGTGTAAATTTCCATTTAAATTTGTTTTTCTGTTGTTTTTGCTTGTGTCTGCTGAATTTGAATCGAATTTTGAATTTTGTTATAGAGCACAACATAGTTCCTGTGTCCACCGAGTGCCAGCATCTCTTTCCAGCTAAAGTGGTCTCTCATCTGGCTTGCTGGACTATGATGAGCCACGAGGATTTTATTGTACGTCTGATGTTTACAGAGATCTTTCAAGTTGTCATAGTCAAGCCTGAATCACTTTATTGTTCTGTCATTATGGTTTAATTAATTGATGGATTATCAGAACTGTCAGAAGATGATTTTCTGGGGGAAGTGGTAGCGCAGTCATTAAGATGTTTGACTTCTGATCCAAAGAGTTCAAATCCCAGCTCCACCAAACTGCTGCTCTTAGACCCTTGAGCAAGGCACTTAACCCTCAACTGATCATTTGCATAAATTATTATTGTAATAATAGTTGTAGAATTGAAAGTCGTTCTGGAAAAGGGCGTCTCTCAAATGCCGTAAATGTAATGTTATAAGGAACAAACGTATACATTCTTTTATAACCGCTTTATCTCTGTGAAGCTGCTTTGATACAGAGTCCATTGTTAAACGTGCCATACAAATAAAAATGAATGCAATTAATGTAAATGTAAAATTTTCATGGGACACTGTTGTCAGCATGAGCTGAGGTTGATACTGATCAAGTACTATATTTTACAAGATAGAAAAAAAAGTTGTATTAAATTCTTAATATAATGGCTGATTATATTTCATGTGTATGTGTTTAGGAGTTGAACTTTGTCCAGGATGTGGTGAAAGCTGGTCTGGTACGGGAGACTGACCTGTTCTTCATGGCTATAGTGGAAAGGGGAACAGGTG
The DNA here is from genome assembly GCF_014805685.1 of Silurus meridionalis. Taxonomy (NCBI): domain Eukaryota; kingdom Metazoa; phylum Chordata; class Actinopteri; order Siluriformes; family Siluridae; genus Silurus; species Silurus meridionalis. Next base: position 8,415,148 of record NC_060893.1, on the reverse strand, counting down.
AGTGATTAATTTCAGTTGGTATTTAAAATGAGGTAAACGGTGAACAATGCACGGGACTTAAATCTTTAGCAAACATTGTGTTCTCACAAGCATACAGCTGCCTAAAATCTCCAGTGTTTTCTAAATATCCATTGTTGCTTTCAGCTCATCTTCAGGCTGCAGTGGTGCTAAATCCTCGCTATCCAGATGTCACCCCTCTCTTCTCACTTTCACTGCACTGGAAAGGAGAGCGTAGCGGCCGCACAGACGATAACCTGCGGGTAAGAGTCGTGTTAGTGCACTGTTAGACTTTGAGAGGAAAGGATTTTCTGATGCAGAAAAACATCGTTTGATCTTTGATGATTTATTTTTAATAGTTACCTTATTTAAATTATTTAAATCCCATACTGAAGGGAAATTATTTTTGAAGACGTTAATTTCATGTCATCTATGTATGGAGATTTTTGGAAACCCCTATATGTAATTTTTTTTTTTCCTGATTAACTAATACTATATATTATGTCTATATGTTTCCTGTAGTAGTTCAAAGTATCCCAGTAGCCACCAGTGTTTGCATCATGGACCCGCACGTTTTGAATTACAATTACTTTATCATAAATAATAACTGTGCGTTTATAAGGTTCTCTTCTGCATAACCTAATACTCTGTACAAGCTTTAAAATTTTTTTGTCTTTTTTTTTTGTTTTGGCCAGGCGATAGAGAGTGAAGTGAATGTGTACAAGTCTGAACTCCAGGGACCGCGACCAGGCCTGCAGCTACTGACCAACCAGATTCAGCGTCTGTGTGTGTGTCTGGATGTTTATCTGGAGACCGAAAGCCAAGTCTGTGACGGCTCTGAGGGCCCCAGAGAATTCCCAAGGGAGAAGATGTGCTTACGCTCTACCAGGTAAAAATATTCAGTGCACTGGTATATATATATATATATATATATATATATATATATATATATATATATATATATATATATATATATATATATATATATATATATATATATATATAATCTCATCTACTGAGATCTTGTAATTAAAATAATAACCCAAAGTAACACAAGAAACAATGATTAATGTTGTTGTTGTTGTTTAAAATATTTAACACATTTTCCACTGACAGAAGTTTTTCTTGCCTTTCAGGGGACCTAATCGTCTGAAGCCTTTTAAATTCAACCACCCTCAGGGCTTTTTTAGTCACCGTTAAATCTCCGATTTAACTCTCTTCGGTAGTTTTACTTTATTTTTGAATCATTTTTCAAGTGCTTCAGTCTATATTGTAATGTTTCACTATGTAGAATAAGAAATAAAACACTTTCTTATACATTGTCTCCTCATTTATTGATTCTTTGCTTAACCTTTGAGCTGAATTTGTTTAAAAACCCCAGGAAGCATCACACCTGAAAAACAGGGCTTTGAATAGTATTATTCATTATTTACTTTCTTCTTTTTATTTTTTTTACATGCAAACTATTCTTCAGAAAGGGTAAATCCATTTTAAATACAGTAATTCCAAGATTATAGGCAAAAAAATAAACATTCTGATCTGAGGTTTTATAGTTTAATCGTTTTAGCCTCACTTTTTTGAAACTTAAGCATGAACTAAACTTTAAATCCGTAACAACTTCATCTAATCTCACAATCGATTCCTTTTTCAAATAGCAGATGTGCATTTTCTCTATCTCTTACTCTAAATCCTAATCTAATCTAAATATTTACCAATAGGTTTAAGATCATATTCAATGGAATAACTAATTTAATAGACTAAACAAAACCTTCCAGAGACCCAGTTTATAAAAGGCTACAAAATGACCATATAATTAACATGAGTAATTACTAAAAGACAAATTCGTTTGATACTGTGTTACTTACTGTTAGTGTCCTTAATCTGATAACTTGAATGACTGCATTCTTTTTGTCTAGGTGACTTAAGGTTTAGCTTAAATGTAATAAAATAAGTGAAAGTGCATGGTACGATTTTATTTAAAGACAAACAGTATATACACCGAGTGAGAATAGGAAAGAAATGTTCTATTGAAGTACAGTGAAGGTAAGGGAAAAGTTATAGTACAAACCAAAAAAGTTGGGATGCTGTACAAATTGTGAATAAAAAAGGAATGCAATAATTTACAAATCTCATAAACTTAGTTTATTCACAATAGAATATAGATAACATATCAAATGTTGAAAGTATGACATTTTAAAATGTCATGCCAAATATTGGCTCATTTTGGATTTCATGAGTACTTTTTTTTCATACTTTAGTTTTAATCCATTGATTTGGTGAAATATTTTTTTTATTTTCACTGCGTGCTGATTTCAGCCGAACAACCGATTTCCTGTCACTGCGCGTCTTTTTCAATCCACTGGTGTATAAAGTCCTGACTCACTCACCACAGAAGGCAGTAAGAAGTTTGGGGTTAACGTGCATGAGACAGAGGGAGTCAGTGATGTAAACATGACTGAGAACAGACACATTCCTGATCATCATCATCTTCAGCCTGTACACATTCATTAGGTAACAACATTTTTAATTAGTTTTGTATTTATATATATATATATATATATATATATATATATATATATATATATATATATATGGCTGTCAAAATTAAAATTATTTTAAACGGCACGAAATTTTTTCCTTGTCTATATGTGTCTCTATAAATGTCTATAATTTTCTAGATATAAGCTTCCTGACTTGACTTGAAGAGGTGCATTTTCTCCGGTATCACCTCATTAACTGTCCGTGTGGAAACATATCAAAGGCTCTTAATGATGTCCACATGTCTCTTCACTGATATAGCCTTTATATTTAATCACTGTACATATGCTTACATATATATCACATGCTGTAAATATGATACATGTTTAACACCTCCAAGCTGCCAGTTTTGGGCACCTGAGCAAGCCCTTAACTCACTACTGCTCATTTAGTAAATGAGATCATTAAGAGTCGCTCAGGATAAACACTTCCAACAGGAAGTGGCTATATCTCGCTATCTTTGTCTCTCTATTTTCTCTATCTAATTGTCTCTGTGTCTCTTTTAGTAAATGTCTCTGTCTCACTGTATATGTCTCTCTCTTGCTGTCTCTCTATTTGTTTCTATCTCTTTGTAAAGCTGTGTCTGTGTCTCTTTGTCTTTGTCTCTGTCTTTCCTGCTTATTTACATGTCTAACAAAGTTTTGAGTTTTGAAGTAATGCCATTAGCGATCTATGATGAAAGACTTCCCTGGTTCGATTCTTACCTCTAGTTTCATATTGAACATTATAAGAAGTTTTTAAAAACAGAACAATGAAATATTATTAAAATTGGTTGCTGGTAAATCATGGTATATCAGTGGTGCAGGTGTTGGAGATGTGGTTTTTGTACCTGAGTCACTTCTCATAGACTTCGAGTAACTGAGAGAATGAACAGGAAGGAGAAGTTTTGACCCTCTACCATCATGATCTAAGAGAAAATAGTGGTCTCTTAACTATAGAAAAACCAATAGTCCAATAAGCAAAGGCTTGTTTGCCTCCCCTCTGGTAGTGTAGTGGTTAGTAATGCGGCCTCTGCTATCTGACGAACCCGGTTCAAGTCCTACCCCTTTGCTATCCTTTAAATTGTTTAAAAGGTTTTATAAAAGAACCAAAAAAGGTCCTAAAAATCAGGTTCTTGCAGGAGATCCTGTGGCTCAATTGGAAGAGCTTTACCTCTGGGTTGAGAGGTTGCTGGTTCAAACCCCAGCCAGGACTCAAAGTTAAGAGTGTGGAAGGTTCCGGTGACCATAGTGAGGAAGGTGTCAGAAATGGCTGCGTGGAAGGTTGGATGTGGATGGTTTCAGAGGGCGTATCCTAAACCAGGGGGGCAATATCCAGGCATCTGCCCCCCTGGCATCTGAGAAGCTGAAAACAGGTGGTTATGAAGCAAAAACAACCAAAAAAAGTATGAACTTAGGCTCCTGGCGGAAATTAATTTAATAACTTTTCTCCTCCCCTAAATGCAAAACTATCACCCTCAATTTTTCTGAGGCTATAACCCAGCAGGTCTTGACAGCCTTTGTTCACAGTCATCCACTCCATTGCTCACCACACACTAATTTCCACACAGCTTACCCAGTGTGGGGACAAGCCAGATTTGAACCAGCAACCTCTGAGCTCAGAGGCAAGGCTTTTACCACAAAGCCATCAAGTCCCACAACTCACCTTCTTTTTTTGGGGGGTTTATCCTTTGTTTCATGCTTCAAAGCAAGAAATTCAGACCAGAAAGAAACACAGAAAGCAGGATTCGAACCCTGAACCCCACCAACAGCAATATACCAGTCTTAACCCACTGAACCATCAGGAAGGACAGGCTGTACCAATTGTTAGAGCAGGTCTATATTTTCTTTTAACCCATCAACACAAGAATATAATGCTAAAGACAGACTTGGGAAGCAAACCCATAACGTGACTAGCAGGGACAATGCATGATTTGAACCCTGATATACGCCATTAGCGAGACACCAGCATTAACCCACTGAACCATCAGGAAGGACAAGCTGGGAAGTTTGTTTAGAGCAGGTCTATCTTTCTTTTTAACCCATCAAAACAAAAACATGAAGATGTAGGAATCAGGAATTTAACCTACCTCATGACTAGCAGACAGAAAGCCAGGTTTGAACCCTGACCACCAACATTAGCAAAGTACCAGCCTTAACCCACTAAGCCATCAGGAAAAAACAGGATAGGAAGCTTGATTAGAGCAGGTCTATCATTCTTTTTAAACCATCAACACAAGAATTTAACGCTAAAGAAAGATGTAGGAAGCGAATACAGATGTAAGTAGCATTGTAAATAACAGGAAAATAGCAGGATTCGAACCAAGATCCCCACCACCAGCGAGACACCAACGTTAACCCATTGAACCATCGGTGAGAACAGGCTAGGAAGCTTGTTTAGAGCAGGTCTATCTTTCTTTTCAACCCATTAAAAACAAAAATATATCGCTAAAGAAAAATGTAGGAAGTGAATCATGATCGTGACTGGCAGACAGAAAGCAGGATTCGAAACCTGAACCCCACCAAAAGCACAACACCTGATTTAACCCACTGGACCATCAGAGAAGACAGGCCAGGAAGTTTGTTTAGAGCAGGTCTATCTACCTTTAAACCATCAACACAAGAATATAAAGCTAAAGAAATATTTAGGAAGCAGGAACATAACATACATCGCAACTAGCAGGATTCAAACCCTGATCTTTACCATCAGCGAGGCGCCAGCCTTAATCTGATGAACCATGGAAGAGATCAGACTGGGAAGCATGTTTAGATTAGGCACAAGCCTTAAACCACTGATCGACCACTGCTGAAAAGCATGTGTGCTTTTTGGAGGGTTCATACTTTGTTTCATGCCAGCGCAGTATGAAAGAAGGCATGTAGGACTGGCTTTGAAACCTTATCACCAGCGTGGACTATATTAAGGACCATGTTCAGGCACAAGCCTTAACCCACTGAGCTACCACAAAAGTGCCTTTTTTTTTGGTGGGGTTATCTTTCATTAAAGACCAGGAAATCAAGAAATTAATCCAACACAGAAAGGACAGAATTAAAATGTTTTCAGAGGGGACAAGGTCCAGAAGTTTTATTTACCAACACAGCAACCACCAGCTCGACCAGGAATCAAACTCTCAAACTCCTCGTGGGGATACTGACATTAACCCACTAGGCTATCACATCCATCCATCCATCCATCTATCTATCGGTCTATCGATCTATCTATCTATCTATCTATCTATCTATCTATCTATCTATCTATCTATCTATCTATCTATCTATCTATCTATCTATCTATCTATGATGTGAGGTCCAGTTAACAGCTAAAACAGGTAGAAGTAATAACTACTTTTTACTTAAGTACATGTCAGAGCCAAAACTTCTTTACTTTCACTTAAGTAAAAAAGTTGAATCAGTACTTCAACTTTTACCCGAGTATTTTAAAACATGAGTATCTGTACTTCTACTTAAGTAAAGGATGTGTGTACGTTTGCCACCTCTGCTGTGGTGACCCCTAATGGGAGAAGCTGAAAGAAGAAGAAGAAAAGAAGAAGAAGATATATATTATATATAAAAGTTCACTATTGGAGACTTGTGGTGTCACACTCTAATTAGCTAATTAAATCCAAACACCTCCAAAGGTTTCCTAAGCCCTTAAATAATGTCTCAGTCTGGTTCAGACTAAACAATCGTGGGGGAAAACTGCTGACTTGACCGTTGTCCAGAAGACGATCATTGACACCCTGCACATGGAGGGTAAGACACAAAAGGTCATCGCTAAAGAAGCTGCTGTTCACAGAGTGCTGTATCCAAGCATATTAATGGAGGACTAATTGTGTGCCTCATGGTGGATTTTGGTGCTGATTTGAGACTTGACAAACAAATGTTTACTGATAAAAATATAATTTTTTTTTGGTGGAGTTTATTAAATTTTTTTATATTCTGGTAAAGAAAGGACGTTGTGAAATAAACGTGTTTTGTTGAAGGTTTTAATTTCGGCCCTTTTTTATTTAGTTTTTTACATTTGTAAGAAAAAACGGTCACACAGAAATGGCATTAATCGCACGATAATAAAATTAATTTGCATTAACGCGTTAATTTTGAAAACCTTTATTCATACATTTATATAAAACGAATTTCAAATTTTGTTTCCTAATTAATGTATCCAGACTGAACATCCACCACCGCTGTTCTCAGTCATGTTTACATGGCTGACTCCCTCTGTCTCATCCATGTTAACCCCAAACTTCTTGCCTTCTGTCTTGCTTGTTGTTAGCTTTGTAAACTAGTGTACGTCTGTGGTGTGTGAGAACCTGGAAATTAAACACCAGTGGTAGATTGGAGAAAAAAAAAGCGTGTAATGACAGAAAATAGGTTGATTGGCTGAAATCTGTGCGCAGTGAAAAGAAAAAATATTGTTTATGTCACCAAATAGATTAAAACTAAGTAACGAGCCTGTTTTGAAAATAGAAAGTACAGCTATTTCTGTAAAAAAATTCAATGAGTTAAAGTAAAAAGTTATAATAGTTATAACAAAAAATAAAAAAGTGAAGTAAAGTACTGATACCAGAAAAATGTACTTAATCAACCTCTTGGATATTATAAAGGTACATGGGTTTACGGTCACCTGGCAGGTTACTTGATGGTGCTTTGACACGCCTGCATCTGATTGGCTGAGCTGACAGGGGGCGGGATGAAGCCTCCAAGTCACCCTGCCTGTTTGACTAGCTATACAGTGTTACCTTCCCCGTATAGACAACCAATGACATGTTACACTGTTTACTCCGCGCTGTTTTACTGCATTAGAATTAAATAATCATCGTAGCACATACGCATTTAGGTAAGTAATGACTGTTATTATTTATTTTCATTTAACAGCACATAGTAAGAGAAAGCCCTAGTCTGTGTTAGCTAAATAAAAGATAGTGACTGTTTGCTTGACAAGCAGGGCCGTATCCCAAATGGATCCGCTCTATATATAAGTGAACTACATGTAGTGCTGCACGAAGGGGTTGTGAACGAAATGTAGTGCACTGAGAGTCTTAAGATGGAGGCGTTTGGGATGAAGCCAGTCTTTTTCCCGGATGTATAATAGCTTGCTAATCGAAGCAGGTCAGACTAATGCATTAGACTCCTATCTATATATATATATATATATATATATATATATATATATATATATATATATATATATATATATTTCAAGAGCTCAAGAGTAAATGTTTTAGAAGAATTGAGAACCTTTCATTCATTAATACAAGTGTATTAAAAAAAAAAACCACCCATATTATATTATATTATATATAAAGAAGGACTAAATACTCATTGCTTCAACAAACCGACTTCTAGCATGTAAATATATATATAATTGTCTTCCAGCAGAGTGAAATGAGAGCTGTTCTGCTGTTTCTCTACATCTCCACATCAGTCCCTGTTATCAGAGGCACCCTCTCCAAAACAGATGCCAAAAAACTCAATAAAGTCCAGGACGCTGACGTAAGCACTTAAGGAAATTAAGTGAAACACGTTTTTAGAGGATTACATAAGGCACTTATAGACATGTGAAGTGATTGTGCATGTGACTCAGGAGTCTCTTTCTCTCTCTCTCTCTCTCTCTCTCTCCCTCTCGCTCTCTGTCCCTCTGTCTGTCCCTCTGTCTGTCCCTCTGTCTGTCCCTCTGTCTGTCCCTCTGTCTGTCCCTCTGTCTGTCCCTCTGTCTGTCCCTCTGTCTGTCCCTCTGTCTGTCCCTCTGTCTGTGTGTGTCATAGACAGCGGTAGCGGATCAGCCGGTGCAGGAGCGAGGTTTGATAGTGACTACTCCCCAGTGGAGAGATGTAGTGAGAGAAGAGAAACGATTTTGCCCTCAGACCGTATCAACACGCCACTTTCAGGGAGCAGTGCTGGGATACATCACACCGGTAACCTTTACCGTCATGCTGCATCTGTTTTTATGTGCATTTCTGTACACTTTTACAACATCTATTAGCTTTACTTAGCAGGAGCTTTTCCCTTGATTTTTACACTGATTTTCTTGCTCTTCTTTGGTTGTGATTTTGGGATCAGCAATCTTAGAACAAATTATGTATGTATGTATGTAATGCAATTGAATTTTGTTATTAATAATAATGCCTTTCAAATACACTATGGACTATAAAACCACACACATACACAAAAACATTTTATAGAAGATTTGATATAAAAAAAATAAGGGTCTTAAAATGAATTGGTATTGAAGAATATAAAGCTTCAAAATACATTTTGAAGGCATGAAGTTACCTGGAAGGTTTCCTGATGAGTCGGCTCAATTTGATTGGCTCGCAAGGGGCAAAATGAAGCCTCTCAATTACTCTATTTGACTAGCTAATCAGACTTGAGTTCCTCTAATAAGCTACCACTGACATGCTACATTGTCTACTGTTTTTCTTAATAATCAATAAAATAATAATGATTTAATAATGATTGAAATGGGATTTTAAATTGTGTAAGCAAAGAGAACGACTCTTATATCTGGTTTGTTTCTGTTATTACTTCTTTCTTGAGCTCAGGTCCTGCTGATTGATGACAAGCAGAACATAGTAATTTTCTTAAAACTAATATCAGAATCTTCATTGTATTATCTGGCATGGAAAATCTGGTCTCCAAAGTTAAAATTGCGCAGCATAAAACCTGTAGCTGTTTATTATTGACTAGCAAAAAAAAAATCTATGCAAATTGGTCCTACATAAATGTTTCTGATAGTGACTGATAGTGTAATTGTGTCTTATGAGTTAATGTCATCATTTTTAAGATTTTATTTATATTTTATTAGTTGCAGATTTTTAAGTCTTTCTCGCTCTTCATTTTTGTCTCCTACAGTGGAACTCCCATGGGTATGACATTGCTAAGATTTTCGGGCCTAAGCTGACCTCCGTGTCTCCGGTATGGCTCCAGATCAGACGCAAAGGATCGGAAAGCTTTCAGATTACCGGCCTTCATGACAATGACCAGGGTATGTGCGTCTTAATCTCATGCAGCCTTGCATACTATCAATCTACCGTAATGATTGTTCAATCATTGAAACAATGTCTTGTAACAGGTTGGGTCAAGGCTGTGAGGAAAGCGAACAAAAAAAATAAAATATGTAAGTATTTTTTTAACATAGAAAACGATGTGACGTATGCTGACTTATCGATAACCTGTCCTATATATTTTTACACTGTGTTGTAGTACCTCGGTTATTATTTGATGGCTGGTCTTATCAGGATTACATGAGCGTTCTGGACAGTGAGGATGAGATTGAGGAGATTGGTAGAGAAATCGTTGAGGTGGCAAAGGTATAGTGTGTTTTTGTGATTTAAAACTATGAATGAAAGGAAAAATCCACCCTACCTGCATCATTGAATTTATAATCAGTATGTTCTTCAGTGATGCAAAAGTTTTTTTGTTGTTTTTTTTTTTTTTTACGATTAAATTCAAAGATTTATTTAAATTGTATTATTATTTTTTTTTTGGAAGATTATTGATTTGTTCATTTGTTTATTTATCCTTTTATTTATTTCTGAGGTTTATTCATTCTTTCACATTTGGCCTGTTTTTAATAATGCTAATACTTACACAAACAAGAATTCATCTCTACCTAAGAAGAGTGATGAGTCAGAGCTTTATTCGCTTCAGTCTTTCCAGCTGTCCCTTTTTAAATTCATAAATTCATACGCGAACGGAAAAGGTTTCGAATCTTCAACTTTCATGCATTCTAGGATCAACCGCTGTGAAAGTCTCATAGGTCAAAGATCTCATAATTCACTAACTAGCCAAGCCAAGTCTTGCCTGTGACTCAATGCAAATGCATTATTGAACTACGCAGCTTTTTTAAACGTTTGCCATCTCCATTGCTTCTCTGCTGGATTTCTCATGAGTATGACATTGAATTTCGCTTCATGTTCAAAAAACTAAACCATCTCCTGGTTCAAACTTCAGTGTTATTCTTTATGTTTAAGATCACTGACGATTTTAATGACATTCAAACTGTGCTACCAGTATCTTTATGTAAATATATATCTTAAATATGTATATATTCTATATAAATATAAACATCAAATGTGATGGTGGAGGAGGGTGGAGTTTTTTCAGTGTAGTTCAAAGGTTTGTTCAGTGCATCATGCTGTAATCTTGTCTTATAATGATTATGCTTTTTTTTAGGCTGAAGGTTTTGATGGCTATACTCTGGAACTGTGGAGTCAGCTGGGAGGAAATAAGAGAAAGTCAGTTTAGTTTTGTTGTTTCTGTGTGTGCATCAGAGATAGTAAAAGCACACAGCACACATTAACCAATTTAGCAGAGTCCCAGTGTTGAGTGTGTTTTACTGTGCTTTTTGTGTGTGTATTCCAGCGAGCTGATCCACTTGATTACCCATTTGTGCAAGTACCTAAATGCTGGGAAGCTTACCTGCGTTCTTGTCATTCCTCCAGCTATAATTCCTGGGTAAATAATAATAATAATAATAATAATAATAATAACCATATAATAACTCAAGTTTTTCTTTTACTGCCATGATTTTTTTTTACACACTGGCCACTACAATCTGCACATGAATTGTTAAAATCTTGTAAGACATTGCACACTAAAAGAACCAAACCTATCAAGGATATGTGTCAACCTGTACCTGTGTTTCTGCATTATTCAGGTCTAATCAGCCAGGCATGTTTGGAAGGGAAGAATTTGAAAAACTGGCTCCTGTTGTTGATGCATTCAGTTTGATGACTTATGACTATTCCAGTCCGGGCAGGTTAGACACACAATACAGAAATGTCTCACATGATCTTTCTGACTCTTTTCCCTTCTGTTTTTTTTTATTATTTTTCAAACAGACATTAGCTAAAATATGCTACTCAAATACAGTATGTGGAAGTGAAAAAGGGAGTAAGCAGCCTTTTCTCTTCCACTTACTAACTTTCAAATCCTAACAATTAGGTTGTATAAGACACACACTGTTTTTGTGAAACTCGTTATTGGCTACTAATTACGCAGTATCCGCTTATTGATCAGAACCTGGAAATGTTCTGTTCAGTGATTGGTTGATGTTTTGTTTGTGTACTGTAGACCAGGCCCTAGTTCTCCTCTGCCTTGGATGCGAGATTGCGTGCTCCAGATCACACCACAGAGCCAGTGGAGACACAAAATCCTGCTGGGCCTCAACATGTATGGCCTTGACTTCACTGTCAATGGAGGAGCTGAGCCCCTACTGGGGGGCAGGTATGGATTTAGTGCAAATGCTTTTATACCTAAATGCGTTATAAAAATAAAAAAAAAAACCATAGCATTTCCTAATAGTTCCTTTTTTACATACTTGCTACTGTATATTCATTCCTCTTTTGGTCTTTTGTAGGTACATCGAGCTTCTAAAGGATGTCAAACCAAAGCTTATTTGGGATGAGTATTCAGGAGAACACTATTTTAATTACAAAAGGTTAGAGACACATAAACACAGGAGACCATCTCATCAAATCTATTTTTTTTTCTTTTAATAATTATTAATTTTTTAACATGTAATCAGGTTTAAATGTCATTCTAGGCAGATCTTCTGATCCTATAGTAATTTGGTTTTATTTACTACATCAAGTTCAGTTCATCTTAATTTATTTAGTTGGTTGCACATTCAAGCATATCACCTAAAACATAAAAGGACTCAAACACCCAATACAAATACCGTTTCCTCCTAAGAGATATTTACTGTAAATTAAAAAAATGTACAGCCGAGGGGATAAATTAATGTCTAAAATGATTTGTTTTACTAATAAGAGTTCTTTACCGAATGCCAGAAGGGAGGAGTTGAAACTCAAGATACATAGGGTGGGAATTATCTAACAAAATGTTCTGGGCTTTACCCAAGGACCTGTTTATGATCTACACAATAACATTTCCTACTAATTCAAATCAATTCAGATGTATTATATAAAATGTTTTCTCTAAGTTTAACCCTAATGTGTGAGCCAGTGGTGACAATGGGAGGGAAAAACTCCCTGAGATGATTATAAGGAAGAAATCTCGAGTGAAATCATATTTAAAAAGGAACCCATCCACAACTGAGTTAACTCAAATATATAGTTACAGTTAATAACTGTTCACTGATACACTTGAGTGTAAAATTGTTGGCAATTGCATTCATAAGCCATTGTAGCAAAATGTCTATTATAGTACAAATTAATTTTCATGGTGCCTAAGTGGAACAATCCACAGCAGTCTCACATATTATTATTATTAATAAAAATGTTTTGCTTCCACTGACAACAATTTATGATTTACTTAAAATAAATGCCAAACACTCAGTTCAATGTTATAAATCTAAATATTAAAGAAAATGACTTAAGATGAACCGTAATACTGTGGCTCCTTATTTCTATTTCAGAGGTTCAGGGAAGCATACTGTCTATTATCCGACTCTGAAGGTAAGAGCATCTATGATTGCAACAAATAATGTAACAAGCACGGTTAAAACATACGTTAATCACATGGATGTTTATTGCCTCCTTTTAGTCTCTCGAGTTACGAATTGCCCTGGCGACAGAACTCGGTACAGGACTCTCTTTGTGGGAACTTGGACAAGGCTTGGACTATTTCTATGACCTTTTGTGAATTGGACACATGGAAACAAACTGTACAGTGTAATCCCTTCTTCCAAACACCGATGGGTAATGGTACATTGTTCTTTATGACGGTGTCACTCCTGAGCATGCTAATAAAACTTTTTATTATATAACAATAAAAAAGGAAAAATGCTGTACACTTGTGTATATTTAATGAAATATTTAACATTTTTGTACCAATTTCACTTTTAATATTTGAGTTTGTATAAGAAAATGACAATGCACACTTTAATAGGATTTTTAATTTAAGGGATATTATATACCGTAATTACCGGACTATTAAGCGCACCCAAATATAAGCCGCACCCACTGAATTTTACAAAGATTTTTATTTTGAACATAAATACGCCGCACCTGTCTATAAGCCGCATGTCTACACTGATACTAATGAACTTTACACAGGCTTTAATGAAAGACAGTGTCTGTTACACGGCTTGTATCTAAACAGTAGCCTACCAAGAAAGTCATTGTTTACTGTCTTCCTCCTTCCTTTCACAACGATTTCTCTCGGGAGTTTATCTTTTAGCATCATCATGTGTTTAAAAATCACCACCGATGCCGTGCAGCTCAGCACACAGGTGAAGTGTGTTTTTTCATGCCCGGTTGTTTTCAGCGTGACGAATGATTCGCATTTCCTGTAGACAGTCCGAGTGAGCGGCAGGTCAAACGTCAGAGGAACCTCATCCATATTTATGATGTGGTGCGGCCCGATTCAGTGGGAGCGCATCTGATTTAATATAAAGAGTTTCATTGGTTCACCTGAACCCGTTCAACAATTTCATTGGTCTAATGTTATGGGGCTCAGTTTTTTGGCTTGAAGTTTGTTAAACCGGGAAAAACCCAGGATAAATCCATATATAAGCCGCTTCGTTGTTTAAGCCGCGGGGTTCAAATCATGGGAAAGAAGTAGCGGCTTATAGTCCGGAAAATACGGTATGTACAATACTACAATTTGTTTAAATTTGACAAAAGGCAGAACTCGATCAAAAAAAAGCACAGGTTTTAAACTCAGAACTTTAGGTACCATTTGTAGTCTTTATCTATTAACATTAAGACTATTAATGATGTCCACAGAAACATAGAAACGTTAATGGTAGAAATATATTCCCTTTCCTCTATGCATCAACATATGGTGCCATCCATGCCAACACTGAGGGTATTTACTGGAATTTAGGAGAATAAACTAAGTACTTTCTTTATACTTTAGGTACAAATCATAAGAAAAACTATCATATTTTAATGCCAAGTGGCTAATAGTGGTGAATTATCATATATTTAAAACTCTCAAATGATTGCAACATTTAAACAAAATAATGGTTCAATAATGATGTGTACTGTAATTTATAATGCTTTATACTGACACCAGGCTACAGTTAATACGTGTATAAAGAGGTATTAATTAATGGTCAACTCAAATTTAACACTGCATTACTTTGAGGTCATTCTTCAGGCATTCTTTGGTCAGTCTGTAATTGTTTTTTCCACAGCATTTTCACTACATAAAGATTGTAAATCTTTTAGAACTACACCAAATATTTTTTTTTCTAATTCTTCCAAGATCTTCAAGTAGTTTCAGTGTAGCACAATTTAGAACATCTATTAAGACAAACTGCTGGAATGTTAAAATGATTCTTCTTACACTGAAGTATTCCAGTGTCACTGGTCAACACTGCTTTTTATACAATGGATTTCACCTGCTGTTAAACAACAGGATCAGATTATTAACTGCTGCTGTTGTAGACTGAACATTCTGTCCAGTCACTAGGTGGCGGTCCAGGACTACATGCAGCGCATCCTCTTGACTAGCTGCAACACACACATCATCAGCATTCTGTTAGAATACTGAAACATTTACTTTTTCCAATTTAACATCGTTAATAACCTAAATATGTTTGATGTATGTACAGTTGGAGGGCTGATCTTGCAAATTTACCTGTGTAGGATCCACCATTGTCTTTCACAAAGTCTTCCACGATCAAAGGAAGGTTGGCAAAATCTGGGGAGCGCACCAGCTCAAACACAGAGGGCTTTAAGAAAGAGAAAGGATGTGATTCAATGCAGTAACTAAAATCATTATCTCTTTTTGATGTTTGCTGAATCCTAAGACTTACTCCAGTCAAGCTGTATCCACTAAATATCCATGTCTGTCCCTCTGTGGCACAGCAGAGTGCAGAAACCCCCTGTCCCACAGCACACACAGGTTCTGAAAGACCCCAAAACACACAATTAATGTAATGTCATGCTTTATTTAACATCATCCTGCCCATATTTCACCATTTATCATTTAGCTTGAACTGTAGCACAGAATGTCTTACTTTTCTGAGAGCTGAAGTGTGTGAGGATGCGTGCCAGAGAGCCACTGTGAGCAAGGTCCTTCAAAGCTCCGGGGCAGTCTGGGATCAGGAGAGCCTGGTAGCGGGCACCTGCAGGGCAACAAACATAAATCAGTGCGTGTGCCATCCAGAAACCAGAGGCCTGTTGAATATTGCATTACAGTTTGAATGAGTCTTGAAGCCTTGAGGACCTTAATATTAAATGGAGTTGGGAATTGTTCAGGCACCTACACAACTACACTGAATCGAGTAAAACATAATCCAAGTCACAAAAGTCAATCAGACCATCAATAGACTCCAGTTTGGCAGGAGTGGCGTATGGTTTGACGCTGAAATCCTGAACCCATCGAGAGGAGCTCTCATCAATCCCGACGAAGTCAATAGTTTTCCCCTGTGAGACAGGAGTCAAAATTAATAAATGTTTTATCTCCACCACATAAACTACGGAAGTCCTAAGAGGCCATGTATAATAATGTTTTTTTTATTATTATTGTTTTCTCGTGATCACAACATAATTTTCTCGTGATCTCGACATAACAAACGCTGTTTTCTCGTTATCACGTCTTATTCATGATGCTGCTGCTTCTAGAACATGCTCTTAAGCTGGAAACACGGAAAAAAATTACCATTACGAGAACACTTCTAAATGCAGAATCATGGAAAATAACCATAACTAATTGTGGTATATGTGGGCACGAGGAGAAAAGTCGTGATCACGAGAAAACAAAAAACAAACAAATATAACGCATTGCCTACAGAAGTTTTAAAAGGAAATGCATTATGCTATTATTTTCTTTCTTGTTTCCTCGTTATCACGACTTAATTTTTCTGTATATTTTCTAGAGGGCAGCATCAAATAACCATAACCTTTTGTAGCAGCGGCCACATCATCACTGATGATGATGCCTCTAGAACATGGAAACTATGTTTATGTCGAGATCACCAGAAAGTTACGATGTGATCATGAGAAAGGCTTTAAGGACTTCCGTTCTAAACTGATATCATTCAACCATTGTTACAGGATGTATCTAGTGTAGTATAATGCATACTGTATGCTCACCCCTGGTGTAGCTGTCTGCAGGTTGAACACAGGACTACACAGAGAGAAACACTGCTGGAAAGACCGAGCCGACACCCCTAATAATGAAAACACAATCAGTATTGAGTGTTGGATTGAAATGTACAGTATATTCCGTCTTTATTAAGCACTAAACTATGAAATCTAACATACCTTGAGGTGTTGCACTGGCCACAATCAAGCATGTAGGTTTAGATGTCATGGTCAATAAACTCACAGTCCTCACTGCTGTTTAAATCTCGCTAAAAAACAACTTCTTAAAAATCCTATACAAATGATGATTAGTCTGTAATGTACACCAACAAAGCAAACATCAAACGAGACACCTGAAAGAACAGCTGGATTTATTCATAGCTTTATACAAATGGCAAATACAGGTTTATTAAAGCTGGTGCCGCCAACTAAATGCTCCGTCTCGAAACTGGATTCATAGATGTAGTTCCGGTTACGTATAAAAAAACTTGTCCAAACACACTTTGCACACATTTTGGTGTTCATACTGCACAATCTAATAGATCTAGTGAACCTTAAAAAAATATGGACGTTGTATTAAAACGAATTGTGAAAACCTGGACCCTTTTTTTTGCAGTCACGTCGTGCTTTAAGTAGGGCAAGGCGCAAAAGAGCCACCAGGTGGCGCTGTGGTTGAAATATTGGCTGGTCAGGTGATTTGTCAGGA
The DNA here is from genome assembly GCF_014805685.1 of Silurus meridionalis. Taxonomy (NCBI): domain Eukaryota; kingdom Metazoa; phylum Chordata; class Actinopteri; order Siluriformes; family Siluridae; genus Silurus; species Silurus meridionalis. The sequence continues at coordinate 8,397,929 of NC_060893.1, read as the reverse complement.
GGCTGAAAGACTATAAAATCCACTCTAAGCATGATCCACATCTATCTTATAATCAAGATTGAATTACATTACATTTATTCATGTAACAAAATGTATTCAACTGACAGGATACATACCAATGATACATCTTATGAAATAATGATTTTTATACTTATACTCAGTTACAGTTTACACATTAATTTAAAAATACATTTTAAATATAGTTAGGTAGCAGTGCATGGCAATGTATAATCTGGCTATTATTTCAGCTTTTAATTTATTTTGCTGAAAAATTAATCTTGGTCAAACTATGGACCAGGCCGAGCTGGTCAGACTTGCTAAATGCAGAAATGCAAATCAATCGAAATGGTCTACTCTTACCACTAATGCATCAGAGACAAGTATAATTTTGTTTTAATGATCAAAAATTTACAGCATTTAGAGCTTGGCTTAGTTGTGCTTTTGAAAACCTGTAGCTAGTCAGGTCGAGATCCGAGACATGTTTTTTAGCAAGGTAATTTTTTTTTTTACAATAGACTGATATATAGGAACTAATACAAATAATGCAGCAATAATAATGAATTACATCTCATCCAATCACGATCGTGCACTTCAACACAGAGTCAGTAGGATGAACCAAGATGAACCGATATCATGAGATGAACCAAATTGGTTCATTGTAGGCCACACCCTTATAGAACGTTTAAATCATTAATATACTTCTCTATTTGCAAATGACTGCCCTGCAGCCAAAATATATTGCTATGGTCTGCTGTCCTTAACCACTTTACATAAAATATTTACATTGCATAGCAGCACAACAGAAAGATAAAGTCAAAAGTAAAATGTGTTACCACTTTGTGTGTGTGTGTGTGTGTGTGTGTGTGTGTGTGTGTGTGTGTGTGTGTGTGTGTGTGTGTGTTTGTGAGTGTTTTGGTATTTAAATACAGCATGCAAGGTCTTAGTAAGGCTCCTCTTTTAAACTTCGATATAGACAGCAGGTAAAGAGCATTCCTAAAATCTACAAAATATAACAAAACAGAGAAAAAACAAATAATTAGAATCTTGAATATGGAAAGTTGTAAAAGAGCATAATTTGATAAAAAAAAGTTAGGAGTTGGATGTCCTACCTGCAGGAATGCAATTCCAATACCGACACCACCTAATATCAGCAAATGCTGAAGAATAGAGTCCTCTAATTTAGAAATGCAACCACCCTGAGGTAAAAAAGAAGAAAAAAACATTTTATTTCAGAGAAAAGATATATGCACATTTATTGAATCTTCTTGATCTTCTTTCGGCTGCTCCCGTTAGGGTTCGCCACAGTGGATCATCTGTCTCCATACCCCCCTGTCCTCTACATCTGCCTCCTTCAAACCAACTACCTGCATGTCTTCCCTCATAAAGTCCTGAAACAACCAAAGGACTCTAAAGAATTACAGAGTCTCTTCATATAATTGATGCTGAATATATTTAGTGAAGAAATTTAAGTGAGAAAACACCATGTTTACATTCTTGTTAAAACACTTAAAATGCCATTTTCACAAAAATATTTTACATTACCCTTATTGGGAACAGTTCACTGACTAAACCCAATTTAGTCTGAAGCTCAAGCAGTCAGACACAAGCAATTTGTTAAAAAACAGATATATTGTGTCTAAAAAAAATCCATTTATGCTTTGGCTTGGTAACATTCAGGACATCTTTGGGACACACTGCTGTTCAGGTAGGGACTTTTAAAAGGTTTCTGCTTACAGTCTATACATGTTTACAGTCTAAAGCCCTATTTAACTTACTGACTATAGTGAAGTGTTCTGCTGTTTAAGTTTATACCACGACATTGTTGAATTCTTGATTCTGAATGGTCAGAATGTGTTAAATAATATTCTATAAAAAGACAGAGGTACAGGCTGGTAAGAAGACAATTATTTATAGCTGTTTCAAACTATATATATATACTACAACATTAAATGTAACTATAACTGCTATGGCGTGCAGTTGGAAATCATATTCTCAATGGTATAAGCAGAATAAAACACTTTGCTGTTATAGGAAAAATCCACTCCAACGCTAATTACTTTTCTATACCGCCATACTCCAAGTGTTTAATTCATTACATCAGACTGTGTTGTTAAAAAAGGAGCTGTGTATTAGCCATACCTCCACTTTGTAGATATTGGATGGGTGGTCTCTCACTCCACAACGAACAGTAAGGGTCTTACAGCAGCTGTCAGGCACAAGCCGTCTGTCAGCAAATGTTTGTATCCAGGCTCCCTCCTGCCAATCTGCCGAGCTGTTACTGCCACAGCACTTCAACTTTTCCCCAGTATCAAAAGAGCGTGGGAAAACCATGGATTTATGGTGTTATTTTAAACAACATTCAGTTGAAATAAAAAAAACAAAAAAATTTATATATATATATATATATATATATATATATAGAGAGAGAGAGAGAGAGAGAGAGAGAGAGAGAGAGAGAGAGAGAGAGAGGATCTATATATATATATATATATATACATATATATATATATATATATATATACAGTGCCTCCACAATTATTGGCACCCCTGTTTAAGATGTGGTCGTGGACCTCTAAAAATTCTCCTTTTTTTTTTAAAACAACATAGAACCCAAATGCAAAAAAAGAGAAAAATCCAAACTTTCATTTAAGTACATAACTTTGGTGGTAAAAAAAATCATACATTTAGAAAAAAAAAGAAAACTTGAAATCATGTGTCCCACAATTATTGGCACCCCTAACAATTCCTCTGAAAATTTTTTTTTTTTTTTTTAATATATTTTTCTGTAGTTGCTAAGGTTGGTCAGGGTATCTAGGGACTTTTAATTAGTAATTCATGAGTTCAGTTTCCCTGGGGTATAAATATGACGTGACACAGAGGCCTAATTCTCTTACCCATTTGTCAACATGGCAAAGACAAGAGAACACACCATTCAAGTAAGGCAGATGTGTGTCGACCTTCATAAGTCAGGCAATGGCTACAAGAAAATAGCCATTCGCCTTAACTTGCCGGTATCTACAGTCAGAGGAATCATTAAGAAGTTTAAAACAACTGGAACAGTGACAAAACAGGCTGGAAGAGGTCCCAAGTTTATCTTGCCACAACGCACAGTGAGGAGGATGGTAAGAGAAGTAAAAAAATTTCCCAAGCTCACCGTCACAGAATTGCATCAAAGAGTGGCATCTTGGGGTCACAGAGTCTCCAAAACAACCATCAGACGCTCTCTACATGCCAACAAGCTGTTTGGGAGGCATGCAAGGAAAAAGCCTTTTCTCACTAACACTCACAAACGTAAACGTCTGGAGTTTGCTAAGCGGTACTGGGACTTCAACTGGGATCGTGTGCTTTGGTCAGATGAGACTAAGATTGAGCTTTTTGGCAACAAACACTCTAAGTGGGTCTGGCGTAAAACAAAAGATGAGTATGCCGAAAAGCACCTCATGCCCACCGTGAAGTATGGTGGAGGATCTGTGATGCTGTGGGCCTGTTTCTCTTCCAAAGGCCCTGGGAACCTTGTTAGGGTGCATGGCATTATGAACGCTTTGAAGTACCAGGATATTTTAAATAAAAACCTGATGGCCTCTGCCAGAAAGCTGAAGATGGGTCGTCATTGGGTCTTTCAGCAGGATAATGATCCAAAACATGTGGCAAAATCTACACAAAAGTGGTTCAGCAGTCACAAACTCAAGGTCCTCCCATGGCCATCTCAGTCCCCAGACCTCAACCCAATCGAAAACCTGTGGGGCGAGCTAAAGAGAAGAGTGCATAAGAGGACCCAGGACACTGGATGATCTAGAAAGATTGTGCAAAGAAGAATGGTCAAAATCCTCTCTGTGTTCTCCAATCTTGTGAAATGTTATAGGAGGAGATTAAGTGCTGTCTTGTTGGCAAAAGGAGGTTGTATAAAGTATTAACATCAGGGTGCCAATAATTGTGGCACACATGATTTCAAATTTTTTTTTTTTTTCTAAATGTGTGATTTTTACCACCAAAGTAATGTACTTAAATAAAGGTTGGATTTTTCTTTTTTGCATTTGGGTTCTATGTTGTTTTAAAAAAGGAGAATTTTTGAAGTCCACGACCACATCTTAAACAGGGTGCCAATAATTGTGGAGGGCACTGTATATATATATATATATATATATATATGTGTGTGTGTGTGTGTGTGTGTGTGTGTGTGTGTGTGTGTGTATATATATATATATATATATATATATATATATATATATATATATACAGGAATATATATATATATACAGGAATATATATATATATATATATATATATATATATATATATATATATATATATATATATAATTTTATATGATTTAATCTTCTGAAAAGCAATGTCTTATTTTTTTTCTCTGCTCGTCACCTAAACCTGATTCCTAAAAATATTTTTTTAACAACTACACCTCAGTGTATTTCCTTTCTATAACAAACTAAATTCTTATATAGTTATTTTTATATTCCCTTTAAGTGAACTGGAAAACCTCTTACATCCTGCTGGAGTTTGTCCACAGCTCTGGTGATGTGCTCCTGATGAGGCTGCTGGTATTTCTGCACCATGGTCTCCTTCAAATTCACTCTTAGCTCATCATTCAACTGTGAAGAAATAAACAAAGTCAATAAGTCAAATGTCAGAACATGAGAACTTTTAGCATTTATATTGCACAGATTACTTTTTAGAGTGGAAGAGTGAAGGAAGGTGTTGCTGGATGAGTATAGTGTGATAGAGGGAGACACAGTGGTAATGTTTACCTTATTGCAGAAAGGAAAACACTGCAGGGAGAATATGGACAGGAGGAAAAGAGGGTTTATAAACATGGCAAAAAAACCGCAAAAGAAGGCATGCAGACACAGATATATTTAAGAAGTCCAGGTGCATAGCATGCAAGCATAAGTGTGTGCATTAAAAAAAGAGTGATGTTATAATTTTTGTTAATCATGTGGCAATAAAGCTGACAATAATAAATTGACATTGATTATTGCTAAACACTAATACCTATTGGCAACCTTTTATGCTAATAATAAGGGTTTAGCATAACACAATGTGAATGATACTAATACATAATAATAATAAAATCTGAGAGCTTCAAGTGGATGCAAATGCATCAATAGATTTGAACTAGTCGTATCTCTGAGCCCAAGTTTTGTGCTTTACTTCAATAACCTAAAACAGTAACATTTCATACCTTTTTTTTTTTTAGAAAAAGGAATAATTTGATAATAGATTATGAATTCATGTAATGAAGCAGAAAACTAAGGACTGTGCTGTAAGGTTTAAAAAGATGTTTAAAGCTCAAACCCCAGATTCTGTGCTTTGCTCAAATGTAACCAGAGACAACAATAATAGTAAAAGTTCTTACACTATATATATATATATATATATATATATATATATATATATATATATATATATATATATATATATATATATATATATACCCAAAAGTATTCAGTCACCTTGTTCTACTAGATTTTAGATTGTACTTGTGGATATTTGTGTTCATCAGCCACAATTGTGTTACGAAAGGTAGGTACTAATGTAGGTGAGTTGAGGAGCCCTGGGGTCCAGTCAGTGTTCCAATTCATCCCAAAGGTGTTCAGTAGGAATTAACTTCCTTGAAGATCTTCCTCTCCAAAGCATGTAAACCATATCTTTAAGGAGCTCGCTGTGTGCACAGGGGCATTGCCGTGCTGGAACTAGTTTGGGTTTCCAAGTTCAAGGAATGCACAATTTTATTACAGCGCATCTAAAGACGTCCTGTACAACTGAGTGCCTCCAGTTTTGTGGTAACAGTTTGGAAAAGAACCACATATAGCAGGAAAGGTCAGGTGACCCAATACTTTCAGCAATAAAGTGTGTGTGACTATGCAAAATTTATAAAGTAAAAATGTAAAAAGAACTTGATTGAGAAGTAGACGCCACCTGTGACTCACTCTGTGCCTTCTCAAATCCCACCTTAATACCCAAGATCAGAACCACTGTTCTAATGCAGAAGACAAATGTAAGAGATTATATTATCCTGAAGCATGCATAATGCTTCCTGAATATTTTCATGCATCTAAAGAATTTGTATAGTTACTGTACATGTTTTTAATGAACTAATTCAGCTAAACTGTGCTGGATTCTAGTCCTTAAAGACCTGACCACTAGTGGTCTAGAAATTATTTTGCTACATTTCAAAATCTTTGCACAAAACAATTAAGCACAAGTGGAGTGAGAGAGAGCCTCCTAACTTGAGATGTTAAATCAAATCTAATAGATTCAAACACAGTACAAGTATGAATGGCTTGCCTCTTGAAAATACCAATATGCCAAAGCTCCAGCAGTAATCTCCAGCAGGAATATCAACAGCAGCAGCACAAAGAACTGCAAAGGAAAATCAGAAATGTATAAAAATCTAAAAAAATCCAGACAGTACAATATAAACTAAATGAGAAAAAAACTTGAAAGCAGGAATAGACAGCTCAGATTAGAAGAAATTAGGTAACAAGATACAGGGTAAACCCATGACAAATAAGACAAGTAAATGCCAGATTCACTCCAAGAGCCTTTGGTTTTGATGAAGAAAAATGCTATTGTATAGTATAGCGGCACAATAACTGTGTGTGTGTGTGTGTGTGTGTGTGTGTGTGTGTGTGTGTGTGTGTGTGTGTGTGTGTGTGTGAGAGTCAGAGAGAGAGAGCGAAATAGAAGTAAGTTACTAAAAGTTTCCATACAGGAAAGGGGTTAGAGAGAAAGAGAAAGAGAGAGAGAGAGAGAGAGAGAGAGAGAGAGAGAGAGAGAAAACATTACCATGGAAATAACATCATGTTCATAATAACACAAACACACACACAGAGACACACACCTCCTTACAACTCCCTTCCTGTACAGGGACCTTTGCTCATTCACTCTTCTCCCCTTCATTCCTGGCATCCCCCACTCCCTCACCCATGCCCATCATTCCTCAGCTGTGACTCAGTCCCCCCACAAAGGTCTTAAAGATACATAACGCTTTATTTAAATCATCATGGATGACAGTTTCACAACAAAACATTTTCATAGTCATGCAATTAGAAACCGCCGACGGATGACGTCAGAACAAAAAAACGGCATTCGGTAGCCTTTACGGTACCATAAGAGCTTGCAAGATTCTATTACAAAAGCAAAACATGCCCTTCCCTTCATTTTTCAAAGACATATTTATCTGAAATGAAATGGCCAATCCTCCAGACGGCTTCTTAGGCTTTTACTTAAAGGGAGTGTTATGGCAACACATCTGAAATATTTTTGGGTGGAGGGATCCAGGGAAGTTTTTTGTGCTCCACTCTTTTGTGCTTTGCACAAGGTCAGGCTTTTAAACTGGCTTCTCACATAACATATCACATGGCACACAATGTTTGATCCTTTGAATCCTTGATGAGGATTTAAGCTTATTTCACAGCAATGGCGCTGTTTTTCCAGGCCCACACTTAAGAGGTTGTAGCAGTACATTCACTATCTGATTTAAAATACATTTCCATTCTTTTTATATCATCCAGCCTAATGCTAATGGTAATTTATGCAACATGCCCATAAATGACCACATTATGTTTTTGACTTACTACTATCAGAAGTCTTTTGTTCTCCTTAATAGTGGCACAGCATCCGAGGATTCCGGTGAGCATGACAACAGCTCCTGCTGCGATTAGGATGTAGGCAGCAAATGAATATGTACTGGAAGACAGTAGACTAATGTAGTCACTCTTATCCACTAGAGTCCAGAGTCCCACTCCCATCACAGTACCTCCAGACAACTGGGAGAGAAAAAAGCAGTTAATATACCAGATACAATTCTTAGAACATCTTATAGTTAATATGAATTTATTCATCTTTAGTATTCCTGCTCAGTGACACATTAGATTTAAATAGACTTAAAATGGAAATACATCCTGAATGAAAAGCCTGGGATGTAGAACTGAATTTCAGATAAATTAATAAAATACTATCTCATGTTTTTAAAACCAAAATAAAAAACAACAACAACTGTCTGTATTGTATTCAGTAAATAAATAAATAAATATATATATATATATATATATATATATATATATATATATATATATATATATATATATATATATAAAAAGTAACTGACCCAAAAAATCAGATTGAAGATGAACAACAGGAATTTTAGGCATACTGTTCCACAGGTGGTCTTTTCCTCACGAGCCACCATCCTAGGAGAAGGAGAACGTTCAAAACACAAAACACATCCGAACCTTTAATCCGAACCATATAATCATATATGAGATCTGAAAACATTAAACAAGAGCTGAAACGTGAGTTATACATGTTTTCAATCTTCCTATTTAAAAGCCTTTAGTATCCTAAATTTAAAAAAAATATTAAATTAAGCCCCCTTAAGGAAATCCTTATTACAAGAATCCTGCAGATGATGATTTCCACTACAGAAAGGTTCTGATTAGAACTGAGGAAAGCTAGAACTATTCAAAATCCTAAGAAACTTTACAGAAGCCTTTATCTAAGAGTGTACTGCCGTGTGAGTGTATATATGCAGAAAACATCTATGAAAAAGAAATATTGACAATACAGGACCACATGATGAATATAATGAACATATAATTTGAATATTACTTCAGCTTATAGAAGTAAAAAAACATCCTGTATATCATGTCAGTGGGGTTCAGTCAGTGTTTCAGTTCATCTAAAAAAGTGTATAATGGGTTAAGATCAGGGTTTCGATGCCTGACACTCCTGTTATTACATACCTTTGGGAAGCCATGTCTGCATGGAGTTCGCATTCAGTATTTCAGTAAAGGGACATCTTTATGCAATAGTTTTGAGAACAGATTTGTGCATCACGTACATACATTTTATATGCACAAGTGAGGACTAAACCATCTGTAATGCATATCATTCAGAATACATTCAAATGCAGTTTATCAGATCAGATAAAAAATGCTCATGATCTGTGAATCTGCTCTGAGTGTCTTCCGGACAGCAGAATGTGTGTGTGGGAAAGATTTTACTACCCTGTGGGCCCTATCTGGCATTCAGAGACATATCTGTCACTGTCTGGGTAACACTATACTGCTGTGAGAAATGAGGTAAGTCCTATAACAGTCCCCATAGAGACTTAGACCACAGTGACTCACGTCACAACTTGACACCAGTGCTTATGCCAGTCAATCCAGTGTGGACACTTAAACATAATGTGCTAGGGTTAGGGTTAGGTTTAGGGTTATTTATTTATTTTTAAATTAGTTTTAAAGAAAACTGCTAAACTGTAATCTACTGTGCAGAAACAAAATGATATAAAATCACACTGATCATTGTCTCAACTTCAGAGAAGAAATGTAATCTAATTCACAATTTAGATTCATTCAATAGCTTGATGTTGGAAATAATAGATCAGTGAGAACTTATACAATAAAACTTGATAAAATTGAAAAAAAAAGGTTTGTCGTCTATTTATTCATGTCGAATAAACATGTTGCTTGAGAACAAATCCTTTGCTATTCTCCCAAGAAGTAACATTAATTATTAACCTCTCACCAGCCTGTATGTCAATAATAATTACTTGTTTAATGCCTAATCCATGTACACTCCTGTGCAAAAACTGATCCACGCCCCAAATTGTAAAGTATAAAGCTGTACAGTCATATTTTTTTATGGTCAGAAAATAAGCATGAATGAATCAAATGCATTCCTGTGCCATTTATTTGCTTAGTTACTTTTTCCTGCAGTAAACTGTCTGAGGAAAAGCTATAAATGGTCATTTTTATCAAATGTTTGAAACTCATCTACACAGAATAAAACAATATTCATTCCTATTTCTGTAATAAAAAAAAAAAAAAAAAAATAAAAGTTTTACACACCACACAGTTTGAAGAAATCAAAGTTCAAATTTATCCCATAATAAATAACTTGATGCATTTCTTTGTTTACTTTTTGGTAATTTCCTAACCAATGATTTGCTGTTAAGACCATCACACTACAGAACTTTGTGCTTTGTCCATTTACTTTTTGTCCAGAAGTGTAAATATGAGACATTATTTCACTATGTAAATTTAGTCTTCATAGCAGGTGTGATATATTAGGTCAAGCACTGCAATAAAGTCAAACCCCACTCAGATATCTTCTTTAGGGGCTCAGGAGTGTATGGGTTAGTCTAAGCATTTCTCACACACACACACACACACACACGAAGCGGAATGTGTGCTATCTGTAATTCATTAGGCGGACACCTGGAGCCTGTCAGACAACTGGAGTTGAGAATAAACCCTGAGATTAGATAATAGATCTGTAACAATAGGTATAAAGGAGCATTAAATCTGACTAAAACCCCCTAAAGAACATCAGGTTCTCCCAGCATTTTCACAAGGTCATTGTTCATATAAATAGAGCACATTAAAATGTGAATAATAAATGAAAACTAAAACCAAGCTTGATATTTTATATTTCAACAGAAAATAAATTACTTACCTGCTGTAACTGTAGTCACCGAGCTACAAATGAACAACCTCTGTCTTCACCGCTGAACTGCTTTTGCTGTCGAGTTTCTGACCGCTTATAGCCCGTGTAAGTGTGTGTGTGTGTGTGTGTGTGTGAGAGAGACAGAGGTTGTTAGGACGCTCAGGGGGCGCGGACACGCAGTGGGGGCGCGCAGAAAACAAGCGCCGGACATTACTGTACCATTATTGGAGTGGGCATTAAAGTCGAATATCACCTATGTTTTATTAATTTTATTTAGTTTTAAATAACTCGTGAAAAAAAGCACTTGTGCATATTGTTTCTAAACGAGCTTCTATGTCTACAATGACTAATAGTTAATAATATAGATATAATAGTATATTTGTTACTCGGTGTGTATGTTGATAGGGTAAATAGTGGCACAAAATAATTGCATCTGGATCCATATTAAGCATTAAAACAATATATTCCTGAGGCAAACAACTTTGGCAAAATGCCAAACTTTATAGTTTATAGTAGTTATATTTAGTAGTTATAGTTTATACTTTAAAGTACATATAAACTGAAATGATAAATAGAAAAATAAATAAATAAACTGATCTGATTCTGATTAATACTAATAAACCCTGTGTTTTATTCATAGTCTAAGCTTTTGCTGTTATTTCGTTTAGCAACCCAAACATTGTGTGGTATTGAAGGTTTGAAGTTAGTTTAGTTTTTGTTTTATAAAAGCAACAAGAGGCTGTGAGTTGCAATGACTTTTAGCAGGTTTCAGACATTCATATCTTGCCTATAAACACCTTTATCTATAATACAATTACTGTAACCCATGGTCTCCTGAGTTGCATTAATCTTGGAAAATCGATTCTGTAAAAAACCTTCTGCATTTATAAAATGTTTTATAACCTTAGCAAATTGGGGCTCTTTATATAATTAATAAATGTAAACAAACTTATTACTGCAGGGAATCTAAAGGCAGCTTGAACAGTGTGTTGGACAGATGGTCAGCACTGCAGCACCTGTGAATCAAACTGTGCTGTGAGCCTTGGCGACATTATATTTGACAGAAATTATGTATTTTTCTTGTAAACACTGCGGTTCAGGTCAGTGCTATTTGCAGGACTCCAACTGTAGAACAGCATATCAACACCATGCAAACTGTAATGCCCCAGCATCCGCAGCCATTGTCTACTATTCTGTGCATTCAAATTTGTGGTTAATTAATTGGGGGAAAAAAATAAATAAAAATAATCCACACATAGGTGTGATTGTCAGCTGTCCACATAATTTTGCTCATATAGTGTAAAAGGTGTAATGCCGCTGATGTGTTCTTGGGCCTGAAATTATATGATTTCTTAAGATATTGTGGTCAATGAAACAAAGCATTGTAATGTCGGCAAAAATAAAGATCTGGACATGAAGCTGTTTAGTCATATGAGATTATTCCAAAAGTGGGGGGGACATTATAATTGTCAAAGTGTCATTTTGCAACTACAAAAGAAAGACAGAATTGATCTTATATGTACATACAGAGCACAGTCTGATATTAGACAAAAAGTTTAACACAGGGAGGTTAATTTTGCAAACACAGTGTCCACCCTGTAATAAAGGTCAATTAAATGTCTATGCCTACTGTTTTATAAGCTTGTTAAAAATTAAGAAATTAAATACTGAACAAATCTGTGCTTATTTCTCATTGCAGTTACTAAAAATAAAAGCTTGGCGAGAAGTAAAACTCCAGACAGACACAGGTCCTAGTTCAGCCACACGGTGTTGAGCTTCGTCTGGTTCTTGATGCTGGTGTCCATTTTAAGCACTTCTCTGATGGCCATGGTAGCATAGGTAGATGACGGGAGGGAGAACTCCATCTTCAGAGCCCTGTATTTACCCTCTACACCATCAGTATGGGGTTAAAGAGAGAGGAAAATAAGTCACACACGGAAAAAAACAGCACAACTAATAGAACACTGAATCTGCATCTGGCTCTTACACCAAAATCTGAGGGAAGGTGCTGCATATTTTATGATGCATTTTTGGCAGCTCTGATTGTAACAATAGAAAAGTCCTAGTACACTGAATGATCAAATGAAAATTTTAATATCAGTGAACAAGATTTTCCTGTGTGTACCAGTGGATCGAAGCTCTGGTGTGACCACTACTAAGTAAAAAGTAGCACCTCTGTTTTATATATACTTGTTTTCTATTACAACACAATGACCATGGCTTGTGAATTCACGGCAAAAAAAAAAAAAAGAACTTAAAGTCTTCAGGTGTCTCCTACCTGTATTACTGAAGTAAGTGGATAAATATAATTAATGCTGACGCTAAACTGGAAATGTTTTTACCCCTAAACATCTGTGACAACTCGACTAAAATTACTTACCCGCTAGAAAAACCGGTGCCGGTTTGTTTTCCAATTTCTCTACATCCGTGTGGACCAGAGGCACTCGGGGGTCTTCATAATGAATCAGCTCCCTTTCAAAGATGACCAAAAAGAGAGGAAGATGAAAAGAGAAAGGGCAATTTGAACCTGGAGCATTACAAGCCAATCTTATTCTTCTGTCCATAATTCAAGGCATTCAATGTTTAAAAAAAAAAAAAAAAAAAGGAATTTGAAGTTGCATTCCACTGACCAGGTGACGTCTTTAGGGCATATAAGGATACGCCGATAGGCTCCAGCCAGTGAATAATCTCGTATTTTATGCCTCATGCTATCGATGTCTAGATTATCGGCTGCCAGCATTTCCCTGTAGCCTTTTCCCACTGCCACACAGAGAGCATGAGGCCGACGAGGTAAAAAAAAAAAAGAGATGATAAGCAAAAACAAGAAAAATATTAATAATAAAGAAAATGTATTGTATTATATTATACAAAGTGGAAAAGAAAATATATCGGCATGTTTTAACTGACCTGTGTGTGTGGGATAGATGACATCAAATCCAGGGAGTGGCATCACGATATTATGAATGGAGTGCTGCTCAGCTTCCTCTGCAGACAGGATGTGAGCGATGCCTGTAAAACAAAAACAGCGAAAATACACACACCATCATCAAACAACAACCTGTTTTAACAGTCAACATTCTCATGCTTTGGGAAATCGTTTTATCAAATGTTACCAAAACATACCAAATACTTAACACCATAAACAACATTACGGCACTTCAATAAGAAAACTTTTACCAAAATACCAAACCAGAAGATTCAGCGAAAAGAAAACCAGAAATCACCAGATCTATATAGTTGCAAGTATGGTGCTTTTAAATCAGAAGTGGCCATATATGAATTATGGTACTTTTTAGAAAATAATGAGGAATGTGAGCGTTACACACATGGCTGAAGAGGGTATATCCAGACTATGTGTGGCCTGTGTCTTTGGGTACTTCCGTGGAATGGCCTGGCTATATTTCTTTCCTAAATCAAGTCTTCTTTGACACCACAACCCTGGATTTTATTTTATTTTCTTGCTTGCTATTTTAACATTGTTTATTGGATTTGTTGCTATTGAGAATAATTGCACATGACGCAAGTTGTATAGGTTTGTCAGATTATTGCTGGCCGTCAAGTGATAGAAACCACTGCAGCACTATAATCCATTCAACAAGGTAATATTTTCTTTAGTAACTATAAGCCCATATAAAAATCAACCATACTGCTTTTCTGACAGAAGTATGATATTGAAAAAAGAAAATTTGTTAATTTGAAAGGATTTACTTTTTAAGACGGTTTTATTTTTTTCTTGAATCAAGGTTTTTCTTGAATTCTCGTTTTGTGTTCAGAAATATTTAATTTTTACTTCAAATTTCACAACATTTGCTTTCATATTTTATTTAAATCTTCCGCAAAGATATTTAACTAGAGAATTTGACATTTATGTACACTATGATGACCACTTTATTTATGGAATACCAACTTAAAATACAACATTCCTTAACCAGGTGTTTTTTTTTTCAAAATTACTAACAATGATAATTTTAACTACAACAACATGACTGAAGTATGTTTTGACTAGTTACACAAAAAAAAATAAAAATAAAAAAATCTTCACATTAAAACTAGCACATAATAAATGAAAATCAAGCCTTTAAATAACTGCATTCCATTCAAATCCATTAATACACTTAAATTATTTTGAACAATACCTTCTTTGAGTATTAGGTCCCCTTCCACAGCTTTAAGGCCATAGGCCTCCACTCTCCTGCTGACCATAGTGTTCCACACAAAACTCTGGTAGCTGTGAATGTACATCAGCCTGTTGTTGCGAGGAATCTGCGAAGCAGAAATCAGTTGGAAAAAGCAGTGCGTGAAATAACTGCTAAAAGATGACATTAGTAGAGACGGAGTTTAGTAATAATAATGTTTTGTGTATACAATCAAGAATGCACTTTATTAAGAACATTTTATTGCACTTCACAATTGGCCAATTAAATAATTGAATCTCAAATGTTTAATGTTATGTAGAATCCATGCTGCAGACAATCGACTGTTTTGAAAGCAAAACAAGACCCTATTCAATATAACTATGGTGTTTTATTATATATCTTTTAATTTGCAGTGACTAATTTAATAACCATAGATAAATAATGATGAATGCCGTATGGGGTATGCAGTACATTAATTTCATCGTCATCACCTTCATCATTAGTACTTCACACTTAATTCATAATCATCATCATTCAAGTTGTATCTTCACTGGTGAGTACTCATAGAATTAATTTTATGTTAAAATTACGTATTTTTTAAGAATATTGAGTGTTTAAGAGCAGAGGAAATGTTAATAAGCGTGTCTGGACGGTTTATAAAGCCTTACGACATACAGGTATTCTGTATACTGTACACATTAGGTTGCCACTTCGCGGATCGCGGCGGGGGTCTGAAACGTAACCCAGGCGAGGGTTTACTGTACTGCACATCATGATGCACTTCCTGAATGGCCATTTTGTATGATTAATTTTCCTGTCTCACCCAATATGTATTCCAACTTGCGTTACAAATATTTCAATTCAAAATGAAGTAAACTCGACTGTGCTTGAACATGTGCTTATTACTATATGTATGAAGTTCTTGCCAAAACTTACAATTAACACCAGTGTGCCTGTTTACACACATCCCTTAATTTAGCAGTGCATATGCATTTGTGTACGTACCATTCCGAAAGCTGTAATGATATTTTTTTTGCCGTACTTAGACAGGCCTCTCAGGAGCTGGCCCTCTACACAGCGTTTCACAGGCAGCTTCTTCAGGGCTGCTTCAGGATCCCGTGTCTGAGCCCATTCCTCTCTACACTTTACCAAATAGCCCTTTTCCGCTAATATCCGTCAAGGTGTGTCAAAGCAGATTGCGAGAGAAAAACATTAAGTTAGAGATTAAGACAAAATTCATTAAAAACATGTTCTAGTGGAGATGATCCTTATAGCCTCTTTACACACACCCCCAGGTCGTGGCTTTAGGATCAGGTCCATCACTTCAGTCCAGTTGTTCTGCAGGATGGCTCTTAAAGTAAAGAAAAGGGTTTCTGAAAATCAGACTCCCAAAACACTCACAATGTAATGAAAAAGTAATGCTTTGCAGGTATGCACAGATAAATGTGTTAGAATTCTTCTTAAATATTCTTGTGTTTGTGTTGTTGACTAAGCAGGTGTGTTATTACCTTCCAACCTGGTGTGTGGGGACAGCTGTAGTGCCAAATCGCTGCATGCCGTAGTAATTGATAAAGCCCGTGTCCCTGAGAGAGGTCATGGCCTGTTCCACCTGTTCACCAGAGCCTGAGATGTTTCTGTAAATACAGAACACAGGAGGAGCTCCATAATCAACATCTCAATACTGCTTAAAATAGGCTGAATCAATTTCAGCACCCACACACACAAAAAGTATATAAATAAAAGTCTGGAGACAAGTGTACAGACCTGAGTACCACAGTGAAATGGTTCCCTTGAAGCTCCCCCAGTTTCAGTGGGTGCTTTTCATAGCTGAAGTTTCCTAGTTTAAGATTCATCAAGCACTTATTGAGGTGAGCCAGCCGTTCTGCGCTGATTCTGAGAAAATACAATAATAGACTTTCGAAAATACACACAACTCAGTCACATATAATTTTAATAAAAAGATCTATATAAACATCAGTTTGGATTTTAACGCACTTTAGCACAGCAATCTCTTGCACTGTGATGGCTCTCTTATCTTTTGTGCCCATATAGGAGAAGACATTGGGTCGAACCCTGAGGACACATCAGAAAGCAAAAGAAAAAAAAATTACAATGTCAATAGAAGGTCTAATTTCACTTTGTAAAAAATAAGGCTTTTTCATATTTGGTAGCACAATGTTTTGCAAATGCTTATAATGACAAATTACTGTATACGAAAACAAACAGTGTAGGACATAAAACTAAATTAAAACTTAAAAAAAAAATATTAGGCTGCTTCAAGCACAGATTCTTTGATTAAAGAAAAAAAAAAAAAAAACACAACAACTTCCAAACATCATCTGCAATGATTCCAAAGAAGTAGGTAATTTAAGAGGTAATCTATTGGGCCCTTCTCTTCTGATATGTGGTGTTTAAGCTCAGGTCATTAGGTCTTTGCTTACCAACACTGGCAGACAGTTCCTGCATTGTCTGACATTATATTAATTTGGAATGTAGAGCTGCACAACAAACAACAATCCAGATGCGAAACATCCTGATAAGTGTCCGATGCGAGTGGTTTTCTTTTATTTGTATTCCTGTCATATTTAATATATTAGGATCTGAAATTATAGTTATGTATGCTTTTTTATTACTTATTACTATATTCCCTGGTTTTCCTAAATACATTTGACATACTTTCTAACCAGCTCACAATTGAGAATACTGTTACAAAAAAAAAAAATAATCTTTTAAATAAAATTTATAAAATGGTTATTTTATCGACCGTTGTACTGGTCTCTTTCTACGTGTCTTTATAGAATAACTCTTTTGGACATGTCACAAGCACAAAACCTTACTATATGATTAAGAGAATATATTCTTATATATTCGGCACCGACAGTCGGCAAAAATATACTGTATGACCATAGTGTTTTTTAGAGTTGAGTTATAGAGTACCAGAGCAGCCTCTAGAGGTGAATCTCTGACAATGCATGCTGTTTATTTGAAGAGTCTTTTTTATTTATTTTGAATGTAACTGTTTATTTATTTAGTGTTTATTTTCGTTTTGTTTTCCTCAATATGTATTAATATAATGAATATACTCATTTATTGAATTTAGCAAATTTTCATGATTCAGTACTGCTTTTGTATTTTTGTAATAAAGTTCAGTACTCTTTTACATGGAGTGTTTGTTTCTTTTTTTATCCAGTGTATATTTGAAAAACGTTCGGTTGATTAATTGTTTATCAGCAAGTACGATCCAACCTACCTATCGGTATCAATAAAATCCACTATCAATGACCTCTAGAATATAAAAATTACTTTTAACCTGAACAGCCAAGTTATAATGACTATTATTCTGCTTACTATATACACTGAGCTACCGAATGCACCATACGCTAATTGATTCCATGCGCATATCTTACTTCTGACTATACTAACATGGAGATTCTGCAAAATGTAATAACCACATATGAATAAAAATTAAAATGTTCACAAAATATATAGAGTTTAAACCAAACTGTGTAAAAAACATTACAATTGGATCATATATACATATGGGATCACTAACACACCTGAGAAATTTGGAGAGAACATTGATGGCATCCATGGTGTCTTTATTCTCCTTATAAAGCACAAAATGGCAGAAGCTGCCACGGTTCTTAGGCCACGAGTGTTTTCTTGGTGCTTCCATGAAGAGAAATACAGACAAAAAAAAAAAAGAGTAAGAAGGTAAAACAACAACTTAGTTTAACAGCTGCAAGTGAACATTTTTCAATTCAATTATCAACTCCAAGAAACATTAAAAACTTAATACCAATTCCCCAGTACATCTGGACAGCAACTGTCCCAAATGTAAATCCAACAAAACAAACCCATGATTCCCCCAACCCCTCTTATGGAGCTGAGTGGAGGAGAGGTTCTTACCTGCGGCTGTTCGAACTTCTGTCCCAATAAAGAGGAGCATTAGGAGGACAAGAAAGTGTTACTAAGATTGGTCAGGGACCAAAGTAGAGAACCCAGAGACTGGGAATGATTTGCATGCAGGGAGATATGCTACAACCCTTCTTTATGGCAGGGTGCTGACTAGAGCAGTAAATGCTCATAGAACAAAATTCATGGCGCTCCATCTGGCTTTATCATGTCACATATTCATAAGGTGAATAGTCTCAGACTAAAGTTGTTATTTTGAGATAAAGGCAAAATCAAAAGATCTGGTAGCTCACATATAGCCTCTCATATTGATGTCTAACAGCTTGACTTGGCAAGAAACAAGAACCCAATTGCACCCAGATCTCACTGACCAAACGTCTCTCAATTCATTTGATTGTTCTACATAAGCATGCAAAACATCAAACCTCATACAATACTTTAAAAGCCTGACCATAATTGAATCTTTAATTAAAAGTGAAAAATTTACCACACAATATTAAAAAAAATTAAAAATAAAGTCCAAAACACAAGAAGGATCAGGCGTGAGGGCACCGGGTATGATGTTTAGCTAAATTATGTTATGTCTTGTGAATTTATCCTACACTGGTCTGATTTCAAGATCTACTAGTCTCTCGGTAGCCATTTATAAATCATTACCTCATCCGAAAATCTCCCGAACTTGTTATATGCTAATGTTTAGTCCATTATGGTGGAAATTGGAAATTCCATTAAATTTCCGATTTTACTGTCATTTCATTGCTTTATTCATGTTCATCTACTCCCTCACATAGATCCTGCATTATATGAGCTTCACTCTGTCAATGTTGCTGGAGCTGAATTCTAGCAAACAGGTTTTTAAGAGAGTATTGCCTTTAGAAAAAAATTTTTCCCTAAAACAAAGACAATGTTTTTCATCTTCAAAGAAAAGTAATGAGCAGCTATAAAGCTTGATTTTAATAGCAGTCGTGGACAGCAACAAAAACTTTATTTTGTTACTGAAGCTAAGAGTTTAGTTTTTCATGCATCTGTACTTTATCAGTAGATTTTGGGAAACACTTATTTCTCAATATTTTAACAGCACTATATTACAGAAACAAATGCTACTCTGAAGTGAATTTCTTCACAACTCTGAAGTGAAAACATAAATTGCGTTGAATTAGAACCTGTTGTCAGATCACAACTGTAACCCCATGCTTCTCACGAGAGTTTGTGTGGAGTTAAGTTACCATCACTGTGTGTCTGTAACAGAAAAATCTCTCTTTACAATAGAATGGCGTGCAGAAGAAACCATATCACATTTAATTAAAAAAAATTAATTGTAAATTTTTTTTTACCATTTTACCAACAAAATTATGTAATGTATTTTAGTTGTTTGTGTTTCACCATAAATAGTTCTAATGGTTCTAGTACTAGCAAACACTTGTATGAATTAGGTGATTATAATTAGTCCAGATAGAGACTCTTAATAAGATTAATAAATTAATAAAATCTGAATCTCAGGTAATATTTACTCTTAATCCAGACACTTTAGTGTGCACTCAACCCTCTTTCAAAAATATGCACAGCTGCCTCAACACTATGTCCATGCACCTGTACATGCCAAAATCATTTTTATTAAATGGATCATGCAAGTTAAAGTATGGAAAGAGACTGTGAGATGACATGTGATGAGTTCTTACACATGCAGAAAGTTGCATCTCTACATAACGTCCTGTAGAAATACAGCCATGTTTGTTGTACAATGGAGTGTGAATGCTCATTACCCGCTAGTGCTTTTTTCCCGGCCGTGTGATACGCCACTATGAACCTCTTGCCCTCTCTTTCCTCGGTTTTGGTCTCCAGGCCTGGGTATAGGCTTTTGATTGCTTTATGAAGCAAAGTACGCCTCTCCTTGGAATCTCCTTCCACCTGTGCGGACGAACATATGATGAATGTTTTCTGATACACAGATTTTACCAGTAAATGAAAACACATACGCCGGCAAATATAATGATTCGTTTAAGGGTTTGGTTTCAGCACAAAATGAATACATGACCACATACAATTTCTGAGGATATATTCAAATTCTGCATTCTTTCCATAATTACTTCCTCAAATTTATAAATCACATTCTGCGAGATCGTTTCAGGCTGGTTAAATCTCGAGTTGGTAACTGGACGAGAGTCTCATTTCTTGCATTTTATTAAGAATAAATGATAAAATAAAACAGATAAAATAAATAAATAAATAAATAATAAATAAAATGAGAGTGGATGAACATCGGATTTTTTCTTCCACACAATTGCCTTGCACATGGTTTGAGAGCTTTTAGGCTGCTAGAGTATGTACTCATCTTTTAAAAAGTACAACACAAATTCATAAACAGAACATATCTCACCCGAATACGCCTCTATAAAATGTTCCCAAATGTATCTTAGCTGTGTTTTAAATGTAAATCTGAAAGAGGAACATCGATGCATTTATTTCGGGACTAAGAAAATGCAATCTTTTTGGCATGAGGTACATGATATGGTTCAGAAAATACTGGCTAGAAACTTCACATTGTTTCTAACTATATATCTGTAAAACATCACTAGATTTCTCTACTGATTCACACTCTTTAAAAAGTCATTACTTATCTGCCAAAGAAATGCACTTATTGTATGGTCATCATCTCAAATACAAATGTTGAATATGGCTAATATTCTCCTATTGGAAAAACTTACACACGTACAGAACAAATCTGAATTATACTGGCGGATACGGACCCCTTTATGGGATTTACTTGAACAAGCAAGACCCTAGCGTGGCGTGTATTTACTTTTGTACTGTAAGCAACTTGTAGAACATTTAGAATCGAGAAGTCGAGAGCTCTGGGGTATTAAATTGATTATTTTCATGAGCTCGGACACAGTAAGAGCTTTAAGAGAAGAACATTTTCACATGTAACGGTGCAAACCGATTCACCTCAATCGCCACATTCCCCTCTTTGTTTTTCATGAGCTGCAGATCAGCAAGCTGTTGTTTTTGCTCTTCTGTCAGGTCCTGACACTCTACTGGCTCAGTCTCTATGGGTGCATCCTACAACACAGGGCAGACAAAGACTGATAAATCACTCGTTTATGAACGATAATCTGTGCAGAACTTATTCATCAGGTAATTACTTTAAAGAAATGATTCTTAATTAGCCCGGAATAAGCTTCTAATACTGTTCAGGCATGACTTACCTCAGTTTCTACTGGTATGGAGAGGTCATCTAGCCGCAAGATCTTCCCCTCCTTGCTAATTTCATGAACCACGAAATCAGAATACCTAAATAAGACAGGTACTGGTGTGATTATTCAAACACTCAATGAATAATGTCGCCATTTTAGTCCTGGGTAAAATTCACTGCCAGAATATGAAACAGCATTTTTTTTTTTTTGAAAGATACCGCAAAGACATTTTGAAAAAGAAATGTCTTTTTGAAAAGACACCATGTTATTGTTATGATCTGGAGTGAATATAAATAAAAAAAAAAGAATGAAAAATGAGAGAGGAGATACAAATTAACTCTGGATATCTAACCTCTCTTTCAGGATCCCAGAGAAGCCTTTATGGTCACTAACAAACTTATGGATTCCTACATCCACTTCACTGAGGCCGTATTTCATCATATCTGCAAAGCTCTCTCCTTCTCCGTCTCCATCTCCATCTGCATCCTCCAAAGACTCCTCTTCTCCACCCTCCTCTGCTTCCATCTCTTCTTTCTCACCCTCTGTTTGTTTAATGACATGACTGCCATTAGCTTCATCCTGAAGCTTGGCTTTCTTTACTGTATGTTCCGAATCCTCCTCAGGGCACGCTCGCTTCTCCCCAAGATGAACGAGCTCGGTTGAAGCCTCCTTATCCTCCATTTGCACAAATCTGCAGTGAGGATGAAAGAAGGGAGGAGTTTGAATAAGGTATCAATATAGAATATTGTAACTATATATAACTATAAACCAACTTGGGTTACTCACCTGCAGGAGAAAGTCTGTCGAAGAGCAGGGAAAATCTTTTGCTTATGATGGGGTTTTTGAAGACGCCTTGACAGGTTTGAGAAAAAGCACACTACTGAAGGATAGGGGCACAGAGTGAAAGATCTGTTGGGAGGAAAAACATCTCATTTAATGCAAACACATGGTGTTCAGTAGAAGCACAAGTAAAAGCTGGACACATTCTCACAATCTACATTCTCACAATCTGCATTCTAGCATCTAGAATGATATTAAAACAAATAACTGATTGCATTAGAAGTACTGCATGTGTTGAATATCCAAATAGAGTCAAGGCATCAAGCACTCATTAATCATTACATGTTTCCACAACCTTGTCGACACTGTTGGAACTGTGATGTCTCCTGCTAGCATGTGTACAGCAGCAGCTAGTTTAGTTTGGTGTTTAGAAGCCAAACATGACCGTCTCTGGTTAGATAACTAAGACAAGCTCACCATGCATCGTGCACTACAGCTCTAAACCTGTCAACAGGCCATCATTTTTATCTTTACTATAAAGATGTCGCCTCATAATCCAGAGCTCACCTGATCCAGACAAGTCTGATTGGCCGCACTGCTTTCTCCAGTAGCAACATGTGTTACTGTGCGCGCTAACCCGGAAGTGTATAGTCGAATAAGCCACGCCTTCCAGTTTATTTAATTTAAATGTCAAGTATTTGTATTTGTTTTAACGCCAGGAGATAGATGTATACATGTTTTTTTATATGCACAAAATCATTATGCATTAATAGATACACACACAAAAAATAAATAATAATAATAATAATAATAATAATAATAATAATAATAATGATGATGATGATAATAATAATGTCATGTTTACACCAACTAACCAACTCGAACATACACGTTTTAATCTTAAAAAGTATACTTATTACAATTACGCTGATACTTTCAAATTTTCAACCAATCTAACATTTTTTTAAGAAAAAAAATAGAAAAGGAAAAAAAGTAATAACGTTATTATTATTATTATTATTATTATTATTATTAGTAGTAGTAGTAGTAGTAGTAGTAGTATAATAAACTGATATATTTGCGTATATATATATATATATATATATATATATATATATATATATATATATATATATATATATATATATATATATATATACACTCAAATATACCAGTTTAACCACTTCAACAATCCCCCTCACAATATCCAACTGCCCTGTGTCATCTGTGGAGAAGAAGTTTTTTGGGCACTACCATTTCCCAAGACTTGAAATGGGAATCCAACATAAACTCCATTCTCAAAAAGGCCCAGCAGAGGATGTACTTTCTACGCCAGTTAAGGAAGTACAGTCTGCCACAGGAGCTGTTGGTGCAGTTCTACACTGCAGTCATTGAATCTGTTCTATAGACATCAATCACCATCTGGTTTGGAGCAGCAACAGAACAGGACAGGAACAGACTGCAGAAAACTGTTAAAACAGCAGAAAGAAATCATTGGTGCTTCCCTGCCCACTCTACAGGACCTGTACCATACAAGAGCCAGAAACCGGGCAGGAAAAATCACTACTGACCCTTCACACCCTGGACACAACATCTTTCAGCTCCTCCCTTCTGGCAGGTGTTACAGAACCTTGTTCACCAAAACTGTCAGACACAGGAAGAGTTTCTTTCCCCAAGCAATCAGCTTCATTAACAACTCACTATTATTTTATTCCCTGCTTCA
Organism: Silurus meridionalis; assembly: GCF_014805685.1. Taxonomy (NCBI): domain Eukaryota; kingdom Metazoa; phylum Chordata; class Actinopteri; order Siluriformes; family Siluridae; genus Silurus; species Silurus meridionalis. Next base: position 8,373,711 of record NC_060893.1, on the reverse strand, counting down.
TATCATATCTATAAGTACTGCACTATAAGAACTGTCAGTCATCACATTATCCGTGTATGTTACACACACTATGGCTGCTATATGTTGTATAAAGTCCTAAATACTGTACCCTACCATGGGTACTACCATGCACTACCATGCACTCTCACACTTTATGTACTTTACTGATCTGTCATATAATCTGTATCCCTATTTAATACTTATACTGTCTATATTGTCTCATATTGTCTTGTATAGTATGTTTTTGTCTTGTCTTGTCTGTTTTGTCTTGTATAGTCTAAGCTGAATGTATGGTTTTATTTATGTCTCTACTTTGAAAGTCACTAACAGCTGAAACCAAATTCCTTGTGTGTCAACACACTTGGCCAATAAATCTGATTCTGATTCTGACTCTGATTAAATCTTATAAAAATCATCAAAAACGTTGATATTTTTTTTTTCTTTCAGTCTAACATAATTGTTAAAAAATAATCACAACTTTCAAGCTATATAAACTATATAAATATATACATATATATTTTTTGTACCATGTCCAATTTTGTATTTCGGCCAGTAGATGGTGCTGTGGGAACCACAAAAGTTATTCAAACTACACTTAAACTTTGTAGAATTTCCTGAAATAACTTTAATATCATTTTATTATCGTATTTCTTATTTCTGCTGGATAGTTTCTTCATATAAATTAAGCTAGTATAGTGCTGTTACAACACATGGAACACATCAGTCAGTAGTCAGTAATAACTAAATTATGTGGCCAGATGGATTTGGGCTGCTTGTGCATGAATGTGACCTTGTATTGGCTTTAAATGCAGTCTACAGCCTCCCAATAAAATGTCAATGTAATATTCAAATGGGCATTACATTACATTGGGAGAGAGGACATTGATCATGCAAATAAATCAGAAAAAATATATTATTAAAATTATGTTTCATTCACAGTGCCTGCAGTGAAAGGAGAATTGTTTAATTGTGTTCATTGTTTTTTTTTTTTTTTTGCTTAAGTAATAGCATTTATTCTCACTGCCTGAGATACCTGTCTGTGATTCAAAGCTGTTATACTGCGTTTCTGTTTAATATTGATGGTCTCTATATCCATGGCATCATAATGATGTTATTAAGAGGTTGATTGATTAAGACAGGACACCACTGAAGGCCTTTGACTCGTCTATTGTGTGTTGAATATATCACGTGGAATATATCTATCTATCTATCTATCTATCTATCTATCTATCTATCTATCTATCTATCTATCTATCTATCTATCTATCTAAAGATGCTTTAGAGAGGCATATATAAAATGTCAAATTTACAAAAATATTATGAAACGTTTAAAGTTAGACATTTTTTTTTATGTTTACATTTTTAAGAGTCGACTCGTTTACGAAGAGTCGATTCGTTCTCGTGGTCGGCTGAGAGAGCGCGTGCGCGCGTCTTCCTCCGGCGAGACGGCTGGGAGAAGCGGGCCAGCGCTGCCCTCGACCGCGAGCACGGAGCAGACATCATGAGCTCCAGAAAAGGTAGCGGTAATCTTACTTCTTGTATAAATAGCCACAAAACTGTCTGTATAAATGCTGGTACAGCTTTTATAAGCTTCCTGCTGAACCACAGAGAGCGTCTGTGTGTCTGTGTGTGAGAGAGAGCTTTTGGTTGTAAGATGCTTTTATCGGATCTTATCGCGTTGTTCTCACCCGCTCCTCCCCCGGTTGTATCTTCACCCTTCACCGATGTCTCTTTTCCAGTGATGGCCATCCAGGCTCGGAAACGGAGGCCGAAAGGGAAGAAAGACAAGGCGGCTCATCATCGGAGGTAAGTGAAATATGGGCGGTGTTTTTTGGGACCGAATGCAAGTGATGCAGGTTCCCTAAACATGACAGGGTCAGAGCCCTGGATGTATACACACCCTTAACGATCATGTCACACACACACACACACACACACACACACACTCGGTGCAGCTTAGTATTCCAGCCTACAATAATGGCCGGAGCGGAGCGAGTCGGAAGTTGCTAATGGCAACGAAGGCACTTTGTGGGTCTGCCTATTTCTTCCGTGTTTGTAATTAAAAAAACCCGGACATATTGACCTACATGGATTTGGGATGTCATGACGTGACATGCTTCACAAGACACCTAACACGCACTACAGCACTCAGCGGCGTGTCCATGTGTAGTGCTGCACCACATCCCACGTACACACACACCGCTCAGTACGTGTCCTAGGAGAAACACAGAGGACGGACACACGAGTCAAACGCATTGTTTACGTTGTCGCCTGGATCAAAGCCGTTCCTGGACACTTGTGGGTGTGGAGGATGACGTCAGCGGGCAGCCGCGATCCCCCGGTTTCCCGCCACGCTCGCGCTCCAGAATGTGCTCGAATGCATTGGTGCCGTAGAGCTTCCCTGATGTTCTTTCTGCTCAGACCTCACACACACACACACACACACACACACACACACACACACACACACACACGACTGCACCCTGACACCCAGACCCACTCCATGACCTCTCCTTTAATAAATATGCACTAATTTCTTTTTGAAACCTAAAGGCAGATCTTAATTTGGAAAGCTGTCTCTGGAGCACATGTTGTATTTAGCTGTTATCTAACAAACTGTATATTAAGCACCATAGACGCCTTAAAGACAGCCTTGCACTTAGAATTCGCTCTTCGCATCTGTCTTGCAGGCATTTGCTCCATAACCCTGTGTGAATACTGGGTTCACACTTGCTTAACGACAGCCGACTCTTAATTTCCTGTGTAATTCTTCAACACAGAGGCAGGGTGTGGGGACATGAACATGCCACATGACTACAGTGCAACTTTAAAGTTTTCTCAATGTCACGCTAATTAGTTAGGATGCTGATAGTTGTCCGGAGTCCTCTGAACCGTCCCTACCACAAGACTCTCATTGAACAGGCTTTGGAGTTTTGCACTGAGAGGGCTAAAACGATGATGTAAATGCTTATCAGTGGTGGACAGTAGTGCACAAACCATGTTCTTGAGTTAAAGTAAATAATATTACTCCAGTAAAAGTACAAGTGCTCTCATTAAACGTTTGCACTAAAAGTACAAAAGTATTTGTTTTCAATTGTACTTAAGTATGCAAAGTACAATGATTTATAATGGCTATAATGTACCTATTATCATTTTTGTCACTGTTTCTTAATCTTTATGTGAAAAGACTTTGTTACTTTCAGCACATCTATTAATACAATTATATTAATGAGTCAAACACTGATTGATATTTATTACAATTATCATGAGCCTAAAACCTTTTTTTTTAATTACTTATGGCAAGTTAGAGTCAGGATTTTGGATTTTTCCTGGGTTTTTTTCTCGGTTTCACAAGCTTCATGCCAAAAAACTGAGCCCTATAACATTAGACCAATGAAATTGCTGAACGGGATAACCCTAACCCTAACCCTAACCCCTAACCCTAACCCTAACCCTAACCCAATGAAACTCTTTATATTAAATCAGATGCGCTCCCACTGAATCGGGCTGCACCAAATTATAAATATGGATGAGGTTTCTCTGACATTTGACCTGCCGCTCACTCGGACTGTCTACAGGAAATGCGAATCATTCGTCACGCTGAAAACAACCGGGCATGAAAAAACGCACTTCACCTGTGTTCTGAGCTGCAAGGCATCGGGAGAAAAGCTTCACCGATGGTGATTTTTAAAACACAGGACGATGCCAAAAGATAAACTCCCGAGAGAAATAGTTGTGAAAGGAAGGAGGAAGACAGTGAACACTGACTTTCTTGGTAGGCTACTGTTTAGATACAAGCCGTGTAACAGACACTGTCTTTTGTTAAAGCCTGTGTAAAGTTCATTAGTTTTAATGTAGGCACCTGCGGCTTATAGACAGGTGCGGCGTATTTATGTTCAAAATAAAAATCTTTGTAAAATTCAATGGGTGCGGCTTATATATGGGTGCGCTTAATAGTCCGGAAATTACGGTAAGTAAAGTAAGGAATTACATATAGTTTGTTACTGTCCACCACTGATTCTCAGTAGCCAAACTACCGACATAAGCGCTTAAACTGGTTTATGTTTCATCTGAACAATTTTCCAAAGCCTTCAGAAGGTTGGAATGCAAGGGGAAGAAGTTTGGAAAATCAGATTGTTACTTTTAATCCTATAAAGACTTGAAGCATTGAATAGCACAGAATACTGCAGAGGTAAATAATGATTATTACCTTCAGCACGCTGGAAGGACAACACATTTTTGTCAGAGATCAGATTTTGAAACCTTAGTTCCACAAAAGGTTTCTGTGGTCTAGAGCCTCAAACCATTATGTGGGCTCACTTGCAGCTGGGTGCCTTATAAAATATATGGGCAGATGAATTGTATGTGGACACCTGGCTATAACACACATATGTAGATCTTCTGCACACTGTTGCCACAAATTGGAGGTGTGTGATTGACTAGAATGTGTTTTGTATGCTTAACATTGCAACATTGTCCCTGTTTGGAACTAAGAGGCTCAAACCTGTTCCAGCCTCACAATGAGCCTATACACAAAATGAGTTTGAGGAAGACATGAGTTGCCAAGGCTGGAATGGAAGAACTGCACAGAGCCCTGACCTGAACCCTGATGTACACATTTGGTGTAAACTGTAACTGACTGAAACCCAGGTCTCCTTGTCCTCACTAATGCTATTGTGGCTGAATGGGCACAAATCTTTTTTAGAAGAGTGGCAGTTATTATAAAAGCAAAGGGGAATAAAACTAGAATGGGATGTTCATCAAGGAAATGAACACTGGGTGTGATTGGTCAGGTTTTGACAAACTTCTGGCTATAATATAATACAGTTTCACTTATGGATTGTATGTAAATTAATAAATGTTTGGCATGGCTATGTAAATTCCTGAATTTTCTAATTCTAACTAGGAAAAACCAAAGACAACACCCCCTCAGCTTGGAATTCCTACTGGGAAAGGTCAGGAATTATGCAATTCTGAGCTTCTAGACTTCTAAAATTCTTTCAGAATACTCTTTTCAAAGTACCAAAACAAATCTTATTTCAGATTAGACCAGCCAACCACACTTAAGCTTGGCGGACAAGCCTTGGCATGAGTCTAATGATGGTATATGATCAGTATTTCTCTATAAATTGTAAATAATTCTTGCTTACTCTGTAAGGTCTGTATGAACAACTAACATGAAGTGTCTGAGCTGCCTTCAGTCACATAATTTATATAATTGTATGGGATAAGAAGAGCTGCAAAAGAGGGTCTGCCATAGAAACTACTCTAGTTCATATTTAGATATCTGGAGTCATTGAATTTGAACTACATTTTCTCTAGATGTTTATGAAAACATATATGGTGCAGTATTTTTTCAGGTTCAGACCTAAACCCCCCTTGATGTATAAGATATCTAAATGCGGCGTGGGATGCGAATTATGCATCTAAAAACATCCCTCAAAAACATTCATTATGAGCTCTGACTACATACTGTGATAACTCAAGAACATTACAATCTTTATTGTAGAATCATTTCTCATTTCTTTATTTTGATCAGAAATTTAATTGAGTCTGATTGAGATTCTTTTTTATTGTTGGTAGTAATTTATCATCTAGCTCTACTTTCAAGGCGGTATGAATATAAGCTGCATCCTTTGCTTTAATAAGGCTTTCCTCATGGTGTTCACTCAAATGCACACAGACAATGATGGATTTCAGCAGACATTGAAACAGAGGCCTAACTTCATCTGTCTTTATCTCAAGGATCAAGTTATATATTTTTTCCTGTGGTATCACCAAGGCTTAACCAATACAGATTTCTTCTTGATTTACTTTTCCACAGTCTTTAATTTTTCGTCTTTAATTAATTTTAATCATGGTGTATGGTGCAATTAGACACATTTATGAATCAGCAGGCATGGAGTTAAAAAGGCTTTTTATTGAGGCAATATTGTGTCTATAGTTAACAAAACATAAATGATCATTTAAAGAATTGCATTAGGGCATGTAGGGTAGGAATCTGACAATTTTTTGTTGAATCACATTAGGCCTAACATTGATAGTGTTTTCCCTATTTTAAATTTTTGCTTATATTTGTACATATCAGCTTCAATATTAATTCACTATAAAGCTTATAAAAGCCAGTGTTAAAAACGTAGGTGCGTGGATTTAGAATACACTTGTTTTATGAATGAACATTAATTGAGCGAGAATTTGCAGAGCCAAGATAACAATATTAAGTTGGAAAAAAAAAAGACTTGCCCTAACCCTAACCCTAAATTCTTCCAGAATTCTCTTTAAAAGTACCAAAACAAATCTTATTTCAGATTTCAGAAGACCAGCCATTCACACTTAAGCTTGGAGGACAAGCCTTGTCATTAGTTTAATGATGGTATATGATCAGTATTTCTCTATAATTTGTCCTGTAAAGAGAATTGTTTGGCGGACACTCCATAGATTTTAAAACGTGTGTAGTTGTTGGTATGTGAGCAGATATTTAGAACTGATTTTGCTTTAATTGCAGAAGTCTGAGGTGTTCCTTCACAGGATTGTCTTTGTTCATTTTGGCTTCTTAGTAACAGGCAAGCTTTGTTGTTTTGTGTTATTAACTTGAACATATTAGGTAACAGGAACTAACTCATCTTGTGGAAACTCTGCAGCATTAAATTCTTTAATCATTATCAGGTTGCTGTGTATAGTATGAATAAAACACTTCAGGATGTGCTGCTTTTGGAAAACATTTACCTGCCTATTGTCCATTAACGTAATATTCGCCTGGTTATTTATTTGTTTATTTTTTTTTATTGTTATAATTTTTTTTTTTATATATATACATCTTCTTCTTCTTTTAGCTGCTCCCATTAGGGGTCACCACAGCGGATCATCTGTCTACTCTGTCCTCTACATCTGCCTCTTTTAAACCAACCAACTGCATGTCTTCCTTCACCACATCCATGAACCTCCTTTTTGGCCTCCCTTTTTCCTCCTTCATGGTGGTTCCATCCTCAGCATTCTCCTATCGATATACCCCATGTCCCTCCTCTGTACAAGTCCAAACCATCCCGATCGGGCCTCTCTTACTTTGTCCCCAAAACATCCTCCATGCGCTGTCCCTCTAATAAACTAATATCTAATCCTGTCCATCCTCGTCACTCCAGACAAAAACCTTAACATCTTCAGTTCTGCTACCTCCAGCTCCACCTTCTGACTTTTACTCAATGCTACTGTCTCTAATCCATACAACATTGCAGGTCTCACCACAGTCCTGTAAAGTTTCCCTTTCACTCTCGCAGATACTCTTTTATCACAAATCACTCCAATCACTCTTCTCCACCCACTCCACCCTGCCTGCACTCTTCTCTTCACTTCTCTAACACACTCTCCATTACTTTGCACTGTTGACACCCGGTACCTGAACTCCTCCACCTTCTCTACCTCTTCTCCCTGCAACTGCATCACTCCACTGCCCTTCCTCTCATTTACACACATGTTCTCTGTCTTACTCATACTGACTTTCATTCCCTTTCTCTCCTCCACCTCTCCAGGCTCTTCTCAACCTGCATCCTTTTTTTTGTATACTGTATATTCCTGGTACTTAACAGGTATTTGTCACTCTTTAACCTTAGAACTCAGAAAGATCAAAGGGTGTGTAAAGATCATTGAGTAATGTTGTCCAACAATAGTATTCAATTATTGCTTGTCCTTTGAACTTAAATTAAACAATGTTAAAGGATTCATCTGCAATGGCTAGATTGTGGTTTTTTTAACACGTACACATGCGCGCACACGCACACGCACACACACCCAAAAACACACACACACAACACACACACACACACACATACACACACACACACACACTCTTAATGTTCTTGACATGCAGTTTGATGAGTCACAGGGTCACAGGCTTCAGAAGTCTCAAGAGTGCTGAGGTCTTTGTTGCAAATTTTGTTTAAAAGGGCTCTCAGGTACATCGTGACTAACATGTAAATTCACTAGGAAATCTCTTGTCTCTCTGCAGGAGTGCAGTGACTGTTTGACCTTAACCATTTATCATCCCATCTATTGTCTGCATACATCCATGTGTCGATCTTAGTGCATTAGTGTCTCTAAATGAAATAAAATATGGCACTAGTCATTGTGGGTCTTTTTAAATCCTACAGCTGCAAACAAAGCATCAGAGAAAGAACAGAGAAAGCTTTCAGTTCCATACAGCACAAAAACACGCATTCATGCAAGAAAGACATCTGTAGTGGGTGTGGTACAATTATGTAGAAAGTAAAAGACACAAGACTAAATGTTTGCAAATGTGTGTGACGGTGGCCAGAGGTTTGCTTAGTAAATGTAATGAACTGCATCTCTAATTTCTGTGGATTCCTCTGTGATATAGGAGAATTGCAGTTCACACTGCTGTTTTGTTCATGCAATCCTCATTCGTGGCTAACAAGTATTGTGTGAGTGCTTTCGCTCTGGCTGCATGGAAGAGTTTTGATGTTTAGTTTTATGTATCTGTTTGTGTGTGTGTGTGTGTTGGGTTACGAACTGGGTTACTTTAAAGGGCGACAGATGTTGTGTTTTCACTAAGATAATCCGTTGATTTCAATATGATGATGTAACATAAACCTACATCTCCCTATCCTACATTCAGATTATTTAGTATCACTGAGATAATCATACATGAAGTATACCCAGTATTCACAAGAACACTCTTTTTTCCACAAAACACGTTGTATCCATTGTTGCTGGTCATAACTGCGTTTAACAAAAATCCTTTTTTATTTTTTTATGTTGACTAGGAACTAGGGCCTTGTATTGGCAGGAATCTGGCGATATGATATGTACCATGATACATATTATCAATAGGGTTAGCATACACTGGATAATGTAAGCAAAGATATATATTGGGATATTTTTTATTTTTAGGAATGGGATATAATTTTAGGAAAAATTATATCCCATGTCATTAAGAATATATCACCATTTGCAAACCTTAGCAAATAAATATAATTTAACCCCTTAAACTTACTCATATCATGAAACCTGTGCCAGCCTCACCTGTATCACGCCTTAGTGGCATCAAGTGTATTGCAATACATAAACTCAATTAGTTTAAATAATTCTACCTAACATGGTAATTTTTTTAATAATTTTTTTTAACATATGCACATAGTAGACACCTAATATGTAGCGGGACTGATGATGAAACAGGTGTATATTAACGCTTATAAATCTAATGTAACATTAATGAAATGCTAAATGCTGATGTAACATGCTAGTGTTAAGCTAGTGTATGCTAGTACTTCTTGTCGCTGATCTCTAACTATGCTAGTACTTCCTGTCGCTACTAGCGGTCAAACACAGTATAAACTCAAAACCAAATAACTGCATTGAATCTTGCATGATTTTTTTTTCAAATATATCGATGTTGTGCTTTGTGGAATCGATACAGTATCGGCAAACAAAATATGTGTATCCATATTTTCTTTCACCCCTACTTGGCATGTTTCTGGGCTATATAGTCATCAAGAATGCTGCAGAAAAGACATTGTGGGACAATCATACTTGTGCAGGGGTCCCACTGTAGAGAACAAGGTCAATGAGGTTGCTGAGTTTAGAGTTTATCAGAAGAGAAAAATATATTCTCTGTTAATCTGTCTTAAGTGGTTTCACTTAAAGAATAATTCCAGAATTGTTTACCAGCTCAGCTCAGAGAAGCACAATCAGCATATCCCATAAAGAGCCCACTGAGCTAATCTTTAACACATTTCTCCTCAGAAGAATATATCAAAATCTTCTTCCCAAAACTGCATTCAAGAGATTTATCTGAATGCAGTCTATAGAGCATTTTAAAAGCAGTTCTACCTGCATGTCCTTATTAATGTGATGACTAAAAGAAATCTAAGTCACAATGAATATTTGGTGATGCCTTTCAGGCTTTGCCAACAATCTTCTAGACATTTTTCACAACATGTGAGGTGGTGTAGTCCTGGCTTGTACAGTTATTTGCTGTCACTGTCATTTTTTCTTTTTAATTGGATGGTAACTCATGAGAATTGGATCGTAAATTGTGAGTTAACTGCAAAGTGTGAAAGGGCAAATGATTAGAAATGCGTATGACCGAATTGTAGAAATGTAATTAGACATCTTGTAGTGTGAGCACTGTTACAACCTGATATACACACCAGGTACCTAGTTAGCACAGTTAGTCTATATGTGAGTTTGCCATCATTGCCGTGAAGTGGTTGCTCAGCAACAAGATTTACATTATGGAGGCTGGAGGCAATGAGTGACTGGCTGTTTCATAACTTTAAATTCAACCCGCTTTAAATGACAAAGAAATAGAAATAAATGTATATAAACATTCAGGTAGAAGTAATTAAAAGTAGCAACATTGTTCGGTTGTTGCCTTCTGTACTTACAGTTACATCATATAATTGAAGCCTAGGAGAAAATGGATAAAAAAGTTGTAACTGTTTTAATATTAAAAAGCATATAATCATTGTTATGGTAAAGCTTTCTGTAAGGATTGAATTTCAATGAGAATAAGCGTAAACTCCTCTGTCTTAAAGAATTGAGTCTCATGGATGTTCCAAATGCTCAAAAAGATACACTAACATTTAGTTTAGTAACATTTAGTTACTGTTGACTAATTTGATTGGATGATCAGTGTTTTAGATGTGTTATTTTTAATATAACACATTGGAACGTTTGAAGTCACTCCACTTGTTCACACTTACCAGGTAAAAATTGCAAACAGTGCCGCCGACCCTATTACACCAGTGGAGTTAGCAACATGATGTGAGTGGACATGGAAAGCAATAGGAATACTAACTTCAAATTTGGAAGCGCTTTGTGATTGAAATAATAAAAGGAAACAAATCCCACCCTGATGGACCATTACCCGGAATGTACGTCGTTGTATGCTATCTAGCCAGATAACAGTAACTGTTAGTAAATGTTGCCTCTTTGAAAAAAACAAACATGGCAGCTGCATAACATGCATAATTAATAGGATGCTGATTTACATCACATGTTTGAATAGCGCATGCAGTCTGTCTGTCACACTTTGATCAAGAGTCGGAAACCAGAATATAAATAGGACGTTTATTAGCCTTGGGAAACAAACAGAAGCTAGGAAGCAGCATGTTCTGGAAAACTGGTATATTCCGGAACACAGGTAGTCCAGGATCGCCAGAATGATCGCCAGAATGAACCGTAGATCAGATGGTGAGCGAGTGGGAACGGGGGCCTTATAAAGGGAGGGTGTAGATTGAAAACAGGTGAAGGTGATTAGTATGAAGGCAAGGCGCTGAGAGTATGCTGAGTGCCAAGGGGGTGTGTGGCCGGTGGTTGCCTGACATTACTCCCTCCTCCAGGGGTGGCTCTTGACGCCCCAACTCGGCGCCTGAGGTGCCCTCGGCCCCTAGGCGTGGAGCAGTTGGGGTGGCTGGCATGGAACTCCTCCAGGAGTGCCGGAGCCAGCATGTCCTGTCTGGGGACCCATGATCATTCTTCCGGTCCGTACCCCTCCCAGTCTAAGAGGTATTCTAGGGTGCTACCTCTACGTTGTGAGTTTAGAACTTCCTGGATGGAGAACACCGATGGCTGGTCCAGCATTTCTGGCGGAGGAGGATCTACGGTGACTCCAGTGTGCTCGGTGGTAGGGCGTGTAAAGGGCTTTAGAAGAGACATGTGAAAGGTTGGATGGACGCAGTACCGAGGAGGCAGGTCGAGCAACGTCATTGACCCGCCTGATGATCTGAAATGGCCCGATGAAACAGGGTTTCTTACAGGTAGCCGGAGTCGCAAATCTTGGGTGGACAGCCAGACCTAAACCCCTGGTTGGTAAGGGGCCTCTGACCTCCAAGGGTCCATGAACCTCCGGGTGGTTCTGAGGGCACATCGGAGCTGTGTGTGGGCTTACTCTCACATGCACGCTTTCCTGGAACCAGTAGTCCACTGCGGGAATGTTAGAGGGCTTGTCCATCCATGGGAACAAAGGTAGCTGGAAGCCCAGCACGCACTTTGAATGGGCTTAGGCCAGTGTCGTCCTGGCGTAGGGAGTTCTGTGCATAGCTCCTGTATATTGCGTTCTGTTTTTCCGTTGGTCTAAGGGTGATATCCCGAGGACAGATTGACTGTCACTCCCAGGAGCCGGAAGAACGCCTTCCACACATGGTATGTGAACTGGGGTCCCTGGTTGGACACGATTTCCTCGGGTAAGCTGAAGTTCTGAAAGGCATGATGGAACAATGCCTCGGCAGTCTCTAGAGCTGTGGGCAGGCCACGAAAGGGGACCAGCTTGCAGGGAAAGGCAGGGAAACCAGCTTCCCTACGGGTAAATGTCGTGGTGTCTTCGAAATGGCACAGATGGGGCAGACTGGACGAATCGGAAGACCTCTTCGCTCATTCCAGGCCACCCATAGCGTGCTTGGGCTAGGAGGAGGGTTTGTCTTTTCTGCCCGGGTGGCCGGAACCTGGGGCTTCATGAATCGACTTCAGCAGGAACTGTTGGGACAAGGCAGCCCCTGCGCCGGTGGAGGAGGCAGCTACCTCCACGATGAATGGGAGCCGGGACTCCGGGTGTTGTAGGAGGGGGTGACACTGAATCTCCTCTTTAGCTCCTGGAAGGCCTCCTTGGTTTCTGGGGTCCACGTAATGGTCTTGGCCTTCCCCTTCAGCAGAGAGGTGAGCAGGGTGGTGACCAGACTGAAGCCGTGGATGAACCGGTTGGTGAACCCCAGGAAGCAGTGGAGCTCCTTTATGGTGGTGCTCGGGCAGGGCCAGTCCTGCACCGCCTTCACCTTCCCCTCATCCATCCGTATCCCAGATGGGCTAATCACAAATCCCAAGAACTGCACCTCCGACCGGGAGAACTCACACTTCTTGAGGTTAAGGTAGAGGTGATGGTCCCTTAGTCGCTCTAGGACTTCGCGGTGTTTCGATCGGGTCTCGGGAGAAGATGAGGATGTCATCTCATCTATGTAGACGATCGTGAATTGGTGAAGGAACGGTCTGAACACATCATTCATGAAGAGCTGGAAAACCACGGAGGAGATGGACAGGCCATATGGCATGACGCGGTACTCATAGAGACCGGGGGGTGATGAAGGCAGTCTTCCACTCGTCCCCCTGGCGGATGTTCAGGCATTGCGGAGAGCCAGTTTTGTGAAGATCCGTGCATCCTGTAAGTCCTCCAGGGCAGCTGGAACCAGAGGAAGCGGATACGGGAGTGGAACAATCTGGGTGTCTGAACGTAATCCTCCATAGCTGCGCGCCCTGGAACCGACAACGGGTACACGGGTAAAACAGGGAAAACGGGTATATTCCGAAACACAGGTAGTCCAGAGATGATCGCGAGAATGAACCGGAGATTGAATGGTGAGTAAGTGCGTACAGGGGCCTTATAAAGGGAGGGTGTAGATTGGGAACAGGTAAAGTTGATTAGTATGAAAGCAAGGCGCTGCGAGTGTGCTGAGTGCCAAGGGGGGGTGTGGCCGGTGGTTGCCTGACACTGTCATGATGTATTGTTATGCTACTGCATTTGATGCAAAATAATACAGACTTTACAGTGTTTTCTTATAATTTTACAATCTTCATGTGGAGTGAAAGTGTATAATGTAATCTAGTTACTGTTAGGAAGAATGCTTTCAAAAATATATATTTTAAGTGATTATTTTGAACGATTTACAAAATGCAAAGTGAGCGAACAGAATAAAAATCTAAATCAGTATTTGGTGTAACACCCTTTGAAACCATAGGAACTGGGGTGCAGAAAAATGGCAGAAGGTGCTCTGGAGTGATGAGCCAAAATGTGAAATATTTAGCTGTAGCAAATAAGTTGTTTGCCAAAGGGCAGGAGAGCGGTACAATTATGATTGTCTGTAGGCAACATTGAAGCATGGTGGAGGTTACTTGCAAGTTTGGGGCTATTTTTTTGCAAATGGTGTTGAAAATCTGGTCAGGATTAATGTTGTCCCCAGTGCAGATCATGCAATACCATCAGGGAAGCATTGAAGCATGGTGGAGGTTACATGCAAGTTTGGGGCTATTTTTTTGCAAATGGTGTTGAAAATCTGGTCAGGATTAATGTTGTCCCCAGTGCAGATCATGCAATACCATCAGGGAAGCATATGACTGTCCCCAAATTTATTCTGCAGCAGGACAACAATCATAAACATACAGCCAATGTCATTAAGAACTACGTTCAGTGTAGAGAAGTACAAATCTCTTACATCATTAAATCTGTCTGGGATTATAAAAAGAGACAGAAGGATTTGATGTAGCCTACATCTACAGATGACAACAACCTGTTCTTTCTTTGACTTCCATCAAAACTGTGTGCAAGTAGAGTTGATGCTGTTTTGGAGGCAAAGAGTGGTCACATTAAATATTGATTTAATTTAGATTTTCTTCTGCTCATTTACTTTCCATTTTGTTAATTGATAAAAAGAAAATAATGTAATGCACAGCTCCACGTCTGGTGACCACTCAAACACAGAATATCAACAGATATCATCAGCCATGGTGGTAAAAAAGTGATAATAGGGGCTTGTCTTCCAGGCACAGGACCTAGCCATGTTGCAGTCATGAACTCCCCGCTATACTAATGTATTCTAGAGTCAAATTTGAGGCCATCTGTTTAACAGCGAAAATTGGGTCATGCAACAAGACAATGATCCAAAGCACGACAGCAAATGTACAACAAAATGATGGAAAAACAACAGAATGAAGCTGTTGCAATGACCCAGTCAAAGTTCAGACCTCAACCTAACTAAAATGCTGTTGCATGATCTTAAAAGAGCTGTGCAAAAACATATGCCTGCACTGAATTGAAACAACACTGGAAAGAAGATTGAGCCTCCACAATGACATAAAAGACTGATAAAGTCACTGATTAAAGTTATTGCTGATAAAAGTAGTTCTAAAAGCTCTTTAATCTGAATGCTATTAAAAGAAGCACATTGCTTCCACATTTTGGCTTTATTTTTGACAAATAAATAATGACGGTGTAATATGTCATGTTTTATTGTTCATCTTAGGTTGTATTTATCTAATTCTTAGATCTGCTAAGAACCAGATGATTTCTATTTTGTCTGGTATTTAAAATCATAGAATTCAAAGAAGTTGTACTTTTTTTCAAATTGAATGTATATAGGTAGATAGATGGGCGAACAAACCCTTTCCTGGGCTGAGATAAGTTAGCTAGCTTCGGGGTTGGCCGACCTCTCCTTACAATGTCTAGCTTCTCTTGAAAATGTATTTTTAAGTATGTCAGAAACCAAATCAATTTCTCTTTCTCTGTAGGCATAAAAAAAAGTCTCAGATGTATTAATGTGTGCATCGCATTAAAGACATATTTTGTCAATCGAACTTGGCTGTAACAAGTTCCCTCTGACCAACTGTCAGGGATTCCCCTGCCACGCCCCCCTCGGCCACCGTCAGGGATTCCCCTGCCACGCCTTCCTCGGCCGCTGTCAGAGATTCACCCTGCCACGCCCCTTCAGTAGCTCTCAATGTTCCTCATTATCCCGTACCTGCCTGAACACCGACAGCTGTGACTCGTTACGGTTCAGACTATATAAACTCACGCTCGAGTCACAGGCTGTCGGTTCTTGTGTTGTCATGCTGGTGATACCCGTGGCTGTTCGACCGCCAGCATTCCCCGCTGGTTCCGTATCCTGGTTCTGTTCTCTTGGGATTACTAGTTGCCTTTACTTTCGCTTCGACTCAAGGTTTCGCTTTGGGATTACTCGTCTCGGCGGATATTCTTTTGTTTGTTTTCTCACCTCGGCAGCAGTGAGTGTTTCTTTGTTGAACTGTGTAAATAAAGACTATGATTGAACTATTTCGCTTCGCGTCATCAGCCTGACAGAAGAACCGACCTGAACCGAAGCGGAATCGCCTCCGCGATTTCGGCCGCGATGAAGTGGCAGCGAACCCAGCCTCAGATTTTCGCCGGGTTCCAAGCTGCTTCCCGCGGCTCAAAGCCACAGAAGCCGGAGCATGAAAGCGGCGGCTGCGCCACGCCCTCCGCGAGCGAAGGATTTCCGGCTCGCTTCTCCGGAAAGGAGAAGAATTGGGCGGGTTTCTAAGGAGCATCGGCAGTATGTGGAGGAAAATTTTGCGCAGTTTCCTCAGAACGAGCCAAGATCGCCTTCTGCATCTCTCTCCTGTCTGGTGACGCCTGTCAAAACCAGCAGATTATGGAGCGCCAATGGGGGCAATTTTGGCTCACTCGCCGAATTCTGCGAGCTTCTTCTGGGGATGTGTGGGATGGAGGTGGTGGATCTCCACGACAGTCCCCTTGAGGATGAAGAAGCTTCGTCCCATGGGTCTTCAGAGCGCGCAGCTCCGTTCAGGGTTCTCCACGGTGCTCAGCTTCATTCCGTGGTTCTTCAGAGCGCGCAGCTCCGTTCCAGGGTTCTCCACGGTGCTCAGCTTCATTCCGTGGTTCTTCAGAGCGCGTGGCTCCGTTCCAGGATTCTCCAAGGTGCTCGGTTCCGTCCCTGGGCATGAAAGAACGCGAGGCTCAGTTCCCGGGTTTCCTCGGACACATGGCCCTGCCCTGGGTCAGTACAAGCGAGCTGCTGTGTTCGGGGTTCTCGTGGGCGCTCTGCACCAACTCCGAGCGTCTGCGAGCGCGCCCTGGCATCCCAGCATTCCCATGAGCTGTCAGTGCTGGCACCGGACATCTACAAGCGTGCTGCCCTGTTTCGAGGTTCCCGTGGGCGTGCCGCCGCCACAGACCCGTCACGAGAGAGCCGAGCCGCCACAGACCCGTCACGAGAGAGCCGGGCCGCCGCAGACCCGTCACGAGAGAGCCGGGCCGCCGCAGACCCGTCACGAGACAGCCGGGCCGCCGCAGACCCGTCACGAGACAGCGGGCCGCCACAGAGTCTCACGAGAGCCGGGCGCGCAGACCCGTCACGAGAGAGCCGGGCCGCCACAGAGTCTCACGAGCGCCGGGCCGCCACAGACCCGCCACGAGCGCACCTCACGCCACAGTGTCTCCACGAGCGCCTCACGCCACAGTGTCTCCAGGAGCGCCGCCACAGTGTCTCCAGGAGCGCCTCTTCGCCACAGACCCGCCACGAGACAGCCGGGCCGCCACAGACCCGTCACAAACGCGCCTCACGCCACAGTGTCTCCACGAGCGCACCTCACGCCACAGACCCGCCACGAGACAGCCGGGCCGCCACAGAGTCCTCACGAGAGCGCCGGGCCGCCACAGAGTCCTCACGAGAGCGCCGGGCCGCCACAGAGTCCTCACGAGAGCGCCGGGCCGCCACAGAGTCTCACGAGGCGCCGGGCCGCCACAGAGTCTTCACGAGCGCCGGGCCGCTTCCGAGTTCCGCCGAGGTGCCGCCAGCTTCCGAGTTCCGCCGAGGTGCCGCTCAGCTTCCGAGTTCCGCCGAGGTGCCGCCAGCTTCGAGTTCCGCCGAGGTGCCGCTCAGCTTCGAGTTCCGCCGAGGTGCCGCTCAGCTTCGAGTCCCCAGGAGAGCTCGCTCCCGTTCCGAGTCCCCAGGAGAGCTCGCCTGCTCCCGAGTCCCCAGGAGAGCTCGTTCCAGAGTCCCCAGGAGAGCTCGCTCCCGTTCCGAGTCCCCAGGAGAGCTCGCTCCGTTCCGAGTCCCCAGGAGAGCTCGTTCCAGAGTCCCCAGGAGAGCTCGCCTGCTCCCGAGTCCCCAGGAGAGCTCGCTCCGTTCGAGTCCCCAGGAGAGCTCGCTCCGTTCCGAGTCCCCAGGAGGCTCGCTCCGTTCGAGTCCCCAGGAGAGCTCGCCTGCTCCCGAGTCCCCAGGAGGCTCGCTCCGTTCCGAGTCCCCAGGAGGCTCGCTCCGTTCCGAGTCCCCAGGAGGCTCGCTCCGTTCCGAGTCCCCAGGAGGCTCGCTCCGTTCGAGTCCCCAGGAGAGCTCGTTCCAGAGTCCCCAAGAGAGCTCAGGTCGCGAGAGGGACGCCGCCGCCCCGGTCTCCGCCGAGGGCGCCGCCGCCCCTGGTCTCCGCCGAGGGCGCCGCCGCCTCTGGCCTCCGCCGTGGGCGTCGCTCGGTTCAGGTTCTCCGCCGTGGACGCCGCCGCCCCGGTCTCCGCCGAGGGCGCCGCCGCCCCTGGTCTCCGCCGAGGCGTCGCTCGGCCCCGGTCTCCGCCGTGGGCGTCGCTCGGTTCAGGTTCTCCGCCGTGGACGCCGCCGCCCCGGTCTCCGCCGAGGGCGCCGCTCGGCCCCTGGTCTCCGCCGAGGGCGCCGCCGCCCCTGGTCTCCGCCGAGGGCGCCGCTCGGCCCCTGGTCTCCGCCGAGGCGTCGCTCGGCCCCGGTCTCCGCCGTGGACGCCGCCGCCCCGGTCTCCGCCGTGGACGCCGCCGCCCCGGTCTCCGCCGAGGCGTCGCTCGGCCCCTGGTCTCCGCCGAGGGCGCCGCCGCCCCTGGTCTCCGCCAGGGCGCCGCCGCCTCTGGCCTCCGCCGTGGGCGTCGCTCGGCCCCTGGTCTCCGCCGAGGCGCCGCCGCCCCTGGTCTCCGCCGAGGGCGCCGCCGCCCCTGGTCTCCGCCAGGGCGCCGCCGCCTCTGGCCTCCGCCGTGGACGCCGCCGTTCAGGTTCTCCGCCGTGGACGCCGCCGCCCCGGTCTCCGCCGTGGACGCCGCCGTTCCGGTTCCACGCCGTGGAGATCACGCCACCGCTGGTCTCCGCCAAGAGCCTGGCTCAGCTTCCGGTCTTCCCGAGGGCCGCTGACCTGTTCCTGATCCCGACCGTAGACACCGCTTTTGCCTTGGGCCCTTCCGATCCTCCCCTGTTCTACTGCGGTGCTCATAGGGCCTCCTTTGTCCCGGGTCGGTTGGGGAGGCCTTCCTCAGAGTGCCCCGGCCCGCCTGGCGTTGGTGGGGTTTTGGGGCGTCGGGTGCCGCCACCGTCAGGGATTCCCCTGCCACGCCTTCCTCGGCCGCTGTCAGAGATTCACCCTGCCACGCCCCCTTCAGTAGCTCTCAATGTGCCTCATTATCCCGTACCTGCCTGAACACCGACAGCTGTGACTCCTTACGGTTCAGACTATATAAACTCACGTTCTCGAGTCACAGGCTGTCGGTTCTTGTGTTGTCATGCTGGTGATACCCGTGGCTGTTCGACCGCCAGCATTCCCCGCTGGTTCCGTATCCTGGTTCTGTTCTCTTGGGATTACTAGTTGCCTTTTACTTTCGTTTCGGACTCAAGGTTTCGTTTTGGGATTACTCGTCTCGAGCGGATATTCTTTTGTTTGTTTTCTCACCTCGGCAGCAGTGAGTGTTTCTTTGTTGAACTGTGTAAATAAAGACTATGATTGAACTATTTCCGCTTCCGCGTCATCAGCCTGACACCAACCAATCAGAGGATGGAAAAATGCTGATGCTATTCTGTGAGGAATGAAACATTGAAATCTGATTGGTTAACGAAACAGACCCATTGATAATATAGTTCAAGGTACATCAGCCAGCACTACTGATTCTGAAGGCCCTGGGCAGATTAGATTGACATGGTAGCACATAGAGGCTGATTGGCAAAAAATCTAACATCCATATACAAACGCTACGAAATGAAAAGAATAAACTGTTGGGAATGAATGAATACAGTTTCATGGAACAAATATTAGAATTTATGTTGTAAATGTAGGTCAGTGCTTCTAATAGTGTTTAGGCCAACAAAGAAGGCCTTGCTTGCCCTGACTGCCCACCACTGAGGTTTTGAGACTAATGCTGCTCACTGGTGCTATTCTGACAACATGCGTTAACAATCGATTTCATCATGGACAGCAAGTTAGAAGATCGTTCAGAGAGACGTTTGACACGACATACGTTTGACATACGGCGAAGCTGCTATGAGTCATTCGGGGTGTTTTTAGTGGCACGCGCATTTCAAGAGCGGAAGAACATCACTGGAAGACAGCGAGAGATCAGGAAGACCTTCGACAAGCTCACCCCACGGAAGTAATGAAACTATTCAGCAACTTGTGCATGATGATCTTCAAAGAACAATCCACATGATTCGGCAGATTTGGCTCCTGTGGACTTCGCCCTCGTCCTGAAGATGAAGATCCAGCTCAGAGCTCGCCGTTTTGACACCATTGTGGAGATCCAGCGCGAATCGCAGAAGGTACTTGACACGATTCGAAAAGAGGACTTTAAGGACACATTCCAGAAATGGCAGGAACACTGGGAGCACTGTATTGCTGTGCAATGGGACTATTTTGAAGTTGATAGTGTGTAAATGTAGATAAACAAAGTACTTTCTTGAAAACAGAGCTAGTCTTGAAAACCTTTTGATAGCACCTCCTAGATAGATAGAAATGCTCAGTATATAATGACAGTCATCTCTATCATATTACTATTTACGTTCCCCCTATGCTCTGTTATTTTGTTCTTTGCTGCTTGTGAACACCTGTTGCATTGTTATTCTGCCTTTTTTGGCTAATGTGCTCGGTACATCTAAACACAATAACACGCCCACCGGTTATGATGTTTGAATAAGCTAAAGAAAAACATTCCCAAGCTATTTACGAGGAAACCAGAATCATTCAAATGTAATCACATTAAATTATTTATAGTAATAGACTTCATGTGTGTAATTGTGTCAGGTCTAATTGTGCTCATCGAAGAGAGAATAATTTCGCTGAGTGCTCACTGCTGCCCTCTGTTGGAACTCACTGGAAGGGGAAAAAGATGGATGGAAGATGGAAGAATCACAGACAGCATTCTTCTTGACTTTCATTCTCTCTTGATCTCTCTCTCTCTCTCTCTCTCTCTCTCTCTCTTCCCCCTTCCTTTTATATTCTGTTCTGCTCGGTGCTTGGAGTAGATCCTGAAACAACATTGGCCTGCAGGCTATGTTCCACATAGTGTTGGAGAGAGCAGGCTGTGTGTGCTGTAGGCACAGTGAGCCGCATGAGCGACGCTGTACTTTAATAGGCACTGAAAGCACCACATGCATGCATTTTTTTTTTCGTTTGATCACGATGGCTTGTGAACGAGGCTTGATGATGCAAACTTTATGAAGCACTGAAACGCTAAATCGAAAACATTTGCCAGTGAGGTCCATCTCACTACACAGCTGTTGTAAGGAAAAAACCTCCAGAATGACTTTGCAAGAGTTTTACGCTAATTAGAAGTCATTAGACTTGATTTATGGGTCCAAAAAGCAGCCTCAAGGCATAAAGTAGAGGGTAGAAGTGTAACAGCTTTTACACGGACACATTTATCACTGCGATAATATAATCATCTTGTAAAGGATAAACTAAGCCACAGAGAATACATGCGTAGCTCTTTCTCTTGCTTGTGTGTATATTTATGTGTGTGTGTGTGTGTTTTCTCCAGACTGTCTTAGTAGTGATTAGATAATTGTTGAATATTTATTTCTCATGACGGTTTCATATCAGCCCGGCCTTTTACAAAATTCCTGTGGGCAACATCGTAAATTCCTGGGACCATGGACAGGTCATGGCAAGATGGTTGAGACATCGAGAATAACATAGTGAACATAGTGAATGTTTAGGTATGATTCTATGAGTCGGATGTTAAATATAAAATCTTTGTTTAGAGTTTCAGGTCTTGATTCTTACAGTAGACCATTTATTTTATGGTGTAAAGAATAACACTATACCTAGGCTCATAATTTATGTTGCCTCAGTTTTTGGCTTGAAGTTAAGCTTCAGTAAATGGTCAGAAAGCTAAATACCTAAAAAACTAAATACCGCTGCCAAAATATTGTACTTGTTCAGAGACTAGTGGAACTTCTCCATAAGCTCTTTAGATAGATAACCTATTTCTATAATGCCTAGTAGAGTAGCCATTCTTGCTGTTCTTTGTGATTACTGATATGTCATATAAATTCTTATTTTTGGCAGAAAAATACCTCCCAGATTTTGCTGTAGCTACCATGTAACACACTCTCAGTACCAGAATCAGATATTTCTGCTGCTAGCGTATTTTGAAAATGTATTCATTTTGATTGCTTTTTATGGCCAAAGGTATGTGGATACCCAAACATATTCTATACCAAAATCATAGGCGTTAATATAGAGTTCGTCCCTTATTTGCTGTTATAATGAACTAAATTCTTCTGGGAAGGCTTTACACTAGATTTAGAGCATTGCTGTTGGGATTTATGTTTATTCAGCAACAAAAGGAAAAAGCACAAAAGGGCCGGGCACTGATGTGGCACTAGGAGGTCTGGTGTGCAGCCATAATTTCAGCATTCACCGGGATTTTGTGCAGGCCAAACAAGATCTTCTACAGCAGCCCTGGCAATCTATGTGTTTATAGGTCTCGGTTTGTGCAGGATGGCATTGTCATGCTGGAACAGTCTTTTGATGCATAGGTCCTGTAAATGGAAATCCTTTATGTTTTAGGTAATAATTCAGCAGAGTTTGATTAGTCATAATTGTGTAAGGAATAACGTGCCAGACTGTTCTTTTATAGAAAAATAATGCACATAGAAGGTTGTGGCTCAACTTGTCAACGTGTTGTATACTAGTACTGTCAGGAAAGTGTTATTCCAGTGTGATTTGACAACAGTGATAATGTTTAATTATTTAATGAATGAAATGGTATGCTTTTTAGCAATTTAGAATTAGATTATGATGTTGTGGAACATCCCAGAGACAAAAACCTAGTCCTACCTACACTGTGATTAGAGGTCGGCCAGTAAATGATTTTACTGATACCGATGGCCAGGTTGGATACCACAGCTTCCGCTCGGATCTCGGCATGCTTGACTGACATATCTTCATGGATAAGTACTCATCAGTTAAAACTCAACCCCAGCAAAATCAGAACTGCTGGCCATCCCAGGTGATTTATCTCCAGGCCAAGATCTCCGAATAACTCTTCAAGACTCTCTGCTCTCTCCTTCAGCCACTGCTCACAACCTTGGGGCAACTATGGACAATCAACTGTCCTTCTCCTCAAATGTTGCTATTGTGGCTTGTTCTTGTCTAATTTCTTCGCTACAACATCTGAAGTATTCAACCTTTTCTGTCCATTTGGGCCGCCCAGGTGCTTGTTCAGTCTCTTGTCATTTTGAGACTGGACTACTGCAACTCTCTGCTGGCAGGTCTTCCCCTGAATGCTATTCTTCCACTGCAAATGATCCAAAACCTAGCTGCATGAATTGGGTTTAATCTGCCCAGGTTCTCCCACGCCACCCACTGCTGCGCTCCCTTCACTGGCTTCCAGTAGCTGCACGCATCAGATTCACAACACTAATGCTTGCCTACAAGGCTAAAAATGGACCAGCACCATCTTACCTCAGAGACCTCATCACACCTCGCACTGTACCACGCTGTCTGAGATCCTCCAGCACTGCTCGACTGGTACCACCTTCAATGCTCTTCTCTGTTCTGGCACCGAGGTGGTGGAATGAACTTCCCCTAGATGTCCGAACAGCGGAGTCCATGGCTATCTTTAAGCGAAAGTTGAAGACCCACCCCTTTCTAAAACACTTAAATTAGTATTCTGATTTATATTAAGTTTGTAATCTGGTGTACCATTGTAGATTTATTAATTGCTAGAGACTCAAAGCACTTTTGTACGTCATTCTGGACAAGGGCGTCTGCTAAATGGCGCAAATGTAAATGTAAATGGACAAGGCTTGCCTTTGATAAAAAATCAAACATAACACTTTATGTGAACTTTATTTAAAAGATCAATAACACGATACTAAACCTTGAAAATGTGTTAAAGAAAATCAATATGAATATATCAATTAATAAATATAATTGTATAATTCATCAATTATTAATAATAAATATAATCAAGCGTTCTTTATGCACTGCGCTCTCCCCGTGCAGCTTGCAGTCTCGCATGTAAAAACAAACAGCATGTGGTGTCAGTGATTCGCCTCTAGAGGCCGCTCTTGCAATCACAGTGGACCAGAACCCGGGAAAACTATCCGTATCGATCTTTACCGATAGTTTCAGCAATCAACTATCGTTGCTGGTTAATCGGCAAAACCAGTTAATCGGTTGACCTCCATCTGTGATAGTCATTTCCTCACCAGCTTCTCTCATTTCTCATCTTGCTGTCTCCTGTGCGCCTCAAAAAAAAAAACCTCGTAAAAATAATTAGTGATTTTACAGAGAAAGTCCTAACGACTTTCTTGGGCTGATAAACTTCACCATGACTGGGGCAAAATGCTTCATAGACTCTCTAAATGTCTCTCAAGAAAAATACTTCAACACATCAAATGTATGTACATTTTAC